>NW_024116061.1:0-148107 GCF_003073215.2 Triticum urartu | reverse complement strand
GAGACACCACTCTCCAAGAAGTAACAAATGGTGTGTAGGTAATGAACTCCTTGCTCTTGTGCTTCAAATGATAGTCTCCCCAACACTCAACTCTCTCTTAGGATTTGGATTTGGTGGAAAGAGGGTTTGAGTGGAAAGCAACTTGGGAAGGCTAGAGATCAAGATTCATATGGTAGGAATGGAATGTCTTGGTCTCAACACATGAGTAGGTGGTTCTCTCTCAGAACATATGAGTTGGAATGGTGTGTGTGTTCTGATGGCTCTCTCGTCGAATGAGAAGAAGGTGGAGGGGTATATATAGCCTCCACACAAAATCCAACCGTTACACAGTTTTCCAATCTCGGTGGGACCGAATCAATAAGCTCGGTCGGACCGAAAATGTAAACCTAGTGACCGTTAGTGATTTTCGGTGGGACTGATATGCAACTTGGTAGGACCGATACGGTTAGGGTTTGGGCATAACGTAATCTCGGTGAGACCAATTACACAAACTTGGTGAGACCGAATTTGGTAATTAGCTAACCAGAGAGTTGGTCAGGCAAACTCGGTGGGACCGATTTGCTCTTTCGGTGAGACCGAGTGGAACTCGGTGAGACTGAAAAGTTACAAAGAGGAAACACTGAGTTTACATTGCAATCTCGGTGGGACCGATTCGCTCTTTCGGTGGGACCGAAAAGTTACGAAAGGGAAACAGAGAGTTTGCAACCCCATCTCGGTGAGACCGAGATCCCTATCGGTAGGACCGAATTGCTAGGGTTTGGCAGTGGCTTATGACAAGTGAAACTCGGTGGCGCCGGATAGGAAGAATCAGTAGGACCGAGTTTGGCTTAGGGTTTAGGTCATATGTGGATATGGGAAAGTAGTTGAGGGTTTTGGAGCATATCACTAAGCACATGAAGCAAGAGGCTCATTAAGCAACACCTCATCCCTCCTTGATAGTATTGGCTTATCCTAAAGACTCAATGTGATCTTGGATCACTAAAATATAAAATGAAGAGTCTTGAGCTTTTGAGCTTGAGCCAATCCTTTGGCCTTAGCATTTTGAGGGTTCCACTTTCACATCCATGCCATGCCAATCATTGAGCTTTCCTGAAATAATCATCTTGGCATAGTATTAGCTCAATGAGCTATATGTTGTTATGAATTACCAAAACCACCTAGGGATAGTTGCACTTTCAATCTCCCCTTTTTTGGTAATTGATGACAACATATAGATCAAAGCTTCGACAAATGATAATAAGCATGAAATATATCGTCGCTTTGAGAAGTATGTGATAAGTAAGAGCTCCCCCTAAATTTGTGCATATTTAAAATGTGCTTTGGACTACAAATGCACAAAGAGTTAGAGTCATGGGTTACTCTTCCATGTCACATACATCTTGGTGGAGCGCTTAAAATGATAAGAATGAAATACATGCACTCATCACCAAGAAAAGTGAATGATCACACAAGATAGATAAGATGATAATATTAAGCAAACATTAAGTGTAGCTTATGATCAAACACATGATCATCAATGTCTCACAAATAATGACGTAGTATCTCAGGCACTCAAAAGCAAACAAGTTCGAAAAACCACCAAATAAAGCAAGAGAGAAAAGCAACACTCTCTCTCTCTCGAAGCCCATGGTCTATACATCTTGTCCCCCTTTGGCAACAAGTTACCAAAAAGTTCCTAGAAAATGCATAGCACTAGATCGACGCTCAGGCTTGATCTTCAGGTGGTGGTGGAGTCCGGATCACTCCAAGGACGAAGGCTTCTGTAGATGCTGAAGTAGTCGCTGGAGTTGGAGCTGAAGTAGATGCTGGAGCTGGTGGAACTGAGGCTGTAGCTGGTGCTGAAGTGGTGGCTCTGGTGTCAGCAACTGGCACGGCAGATGACCTCGGGCCTCGTGGCACTCTGGCAAAGGTATGAGTGGTAGTCCTGCCTCTCCTCTCCTGCATGTCCTCCTGAAGCTGCTCCACTGCAGACTGAACTTCCGTTACCTTGACATCCAAGTCATAGAAGTTCTGTTCCATGATCCTATCTAGGCTCTGCTGATTCTAAGTGAGTGTGACCAGACTTTGCTCAATCCTCAGCGTGGATGCAATCAAGTAACCAAGCTGCTCTTGTTTAGTCTTCAAGAAGTATTCGGATGCCTCCTCTTGGGTAGGCATCTTGGAAGCTTTCTCCTTCCTTGCCTTCTCCTTCTTTGCAAATGCTTGAGCAGATGATGGCTCGTTCTCAGTCATGACAACTTCATTGTCCTCGAAATCTGGACGGATGGGCAGGTGTTCCTTGTCCAACAGATATATGCCCGTGCCCATCTTGGAGTTGATGAGCTCCTGAATTTGAGGGGCATATCCACAGCTCCTCTTCTGATCTGCTGCAGTCCTCTTAATTGTTTCCACTATGAGGCTCATCACCTTGAACTTCTGAGGCACATCAAACACATGTAGCAAGTTGATAGCATGACCTCTGATCATCTTGTGATCTCCAGACTTAGGCAATAAGGTGTGCCTTAGTATCCAATTGATCGTCGGGAGCCCTGACAGAAGGTGATGCACAAAGCCAAATTTGAAGGTGTCAAGAGCTTCATTGGGAATTTCCTTGTACATATTGGACATGGAGTTATGGTCCATCTTCTTCTTGGCATAGATATCCAAGTCATCATCTTGCTCCTCTGGGGCATTAATGATCTGTGCCCACTCAGCCACTGTGGATTGGTACCTTGTACCCTCAGACATCCATGTGATCCTGCCATCTGGATAAAAGTGTGCTGTGGAGTAGAACTGCATGATGAGTTCCTCGTTTCACTTTGTGAGCTTCTGCCCAACAAAGTCCTCTACTCCACACGCCTGAAGCTGTCCTGTACTCCTGGGTAGTGTTCTTCCTTCTCCTTTATGTAGGTCCAGTCGACCCATCTCATGTCACAGACGATTGGCTTCTTGTCTAGCAAAACAGTCTCATAGAAATCTTGCTGCTCCTTGGTGTGAAATCTGTAGTCCACGGCAGTCCTTCTCCTTGAAGCATACGGGTCTGCTTCTCTCCATTTCCTCAGCCCTGAATCTCTCCTGAGCTTCATATCCTCAGCCACAGGATGAGCATCGTTGTGGTCTGGGATCTTTGGCTTTAGCTTTCTCAGGACATTCTCTTCCTCTTCTTCGATAGCTCAGGCACTGGGGCTTTGTTCTTTTCTGCTGCAGGATGCTTCTTGTGTTTCTCTTTGGTTTTGGCTTGGAGGCAGCTTTGGGCTTGGATGTAGTTGTTCCTGTCCTTATGGCATCTCCCATGAGTTTGGGTGCCTTGGGTGCTGGTGCAGCTGCCTCTTCTTCCTCTTCTTCTTCCATGATGGAGGCTTTTCGAAGTACTCTAGCCACAGTCTTTTTCACTCTCTCTTTCCTTTTCTTTCCCTCAGCTGCAACTGGCTCTTGGGAGTGGGCTTCTCAGTTGATGCTCTTGCCTTTGACATGGGTTGCCTGCCTGCTGGCCTTTTGATTTTCAGGCCTGGCTTTGTGCCTTGAGCTGGCTCAATTCTTTTGGAAGTGGCCTCTTCCTCTGCCACATAGTCTTCATCTTCGGAATCTGACGTCCTCTTCTTCCTTTGTCTTGTGGCAGCCTTAGGCAGATTGCTGGGGGTGCTCCTGCTGCCATCATCAGAAGAACTTGAGGGGCTAGTGCCCTCACTCATCACCACTTGCTGCTCTGACATATTTTGGCTATCACTTTGATCAGACATGCTGCAAACTGACTACTGACCCTGTGAATAGATTATAGATGAGATAGAATGGATGAGCATCACAAAATGCAGAGATTTTTGCGAAAGATTGATTCAAAAACTTAGTTTTAGTTTTCCACTGAAATCATCTCGGATCTACCGATTTTCAAACTCGGTGATACCGAAGCAGTTTTGGCACCAGAACTGGTGAACTCGGTCAGACCGAGTAATAGTTCGGTGGCACCGAGACTGCTAGGGTTTCACAGAATTCCAAAATCGGTCGCACCGATAAGTTATTCTCGGTCAGACCGAGTTTCACTTGTGCAATGGCATAAGCCAGATCGGTGGGACCGAGTTTTTCAACTCGGTGGGTCCGAGATGGTTTCGGCGGAAACCTAACCCTAGAATTTTCGAATTAAGCCTAATCTACGGGTTTTTTGGCTGGATAGGAGTTTTTCAATCGTGGCAAGAATCATTATGATCACAATGTGCTAGGAATCGGATTGAGAATAGCACAAAGATCGAGTCCATACCCTAGTTCGGCGGGGACTTGCTACGGCGGCAACGGCGGGGCAGAATTCCGTTGACGGTGGCGGAGACTAGCGACTGGAGGCTGCTGGCGGCGAGAAGATGATCCGGAGACCTCGAGGGCAGAGCAGGCTATCGCGCGGGCGAGGGGGTTCGGAGAAATTTCCAAATTTTTCCCGTGACTATATATAGCCCGACCCTGTCGGTGTGACCGAGTGGAACAACTCGGTGGCACTGAGATTCATAACTGTGTGCAGTTATTGCAACTCGGTGTGACCGAAAGGTTCAAATCGGTTGCACCGAGATCGAAAACCTAGATCAACTTAATGATCTCGGTAGGACCGAAAGTGGAGTATCGGTCAGACTGAGATTCATAAAGAGGTTTTGGAAGTTTAAGTCTATGACGAATCGGGGACTCCGAGCGCTCCTCACACAGAGTTGTTCGGATCTGACTTGATCAAATTTTGTGATGCAGCATGAATAGAGTTTGAGATGAGAAGAGCATAGATAGCTAGAGGAGGTGCTTAGGCATTCTTGTCCATCCACTTGGCAAAAGAAGATAAAACCAAACACTCAAAACAACAAGTGGATGTCCTCGAATGAGTAAAATGTGCAACCAGCATGCTCACACAATAAGATGGCAAATGAAATATGTGGCAAGGCATGCACAACCAATTCTAGCATCTATCAAGCAATTTGCGATGACTAGGTCATCTATATATGAGTATATTGACTTAGGAGTCAAGTGAGAACACTTGATCGTAGGTCATACTCATCGTTTAAGCTCAAGTGGGGTTACCACTTTTACATAAAGCATTGTTTTGTTCACATCTTTAGAGTTGCTTTAGCTCATGTCTTAGAGTAAGGCTCCCCCTAGATGTGATATCCCCCCTAAGAGGGATGAACTAACCTTGGGTTTTGTTGATGATGACTTCATGTAGATGTTGAAGATGTGGATGCTCAATGTTGATGTAGATCTCTTGGAGCTATCCATTTGAGTGAATTGCACTTTCAATACCTACATGGGTTAGTCCCACAAGGAACAAGCAAGGATATCCATAGACATAGAGTGATGCACACAAAAGATGATGTCCATGAAAACTTTTAGGTTACCTTGTCCCTTGTCTTACCAACAAGAGGGTTTGTGACTCCTTGAACTAGTGCAAGATGTGTAAGTTGATTGCACTTGTTCTTGCCAAAATGATAAGAGTGAAGTATGTTGGCGGAGTCACCCTCGAGAACTCTCTAGTTCTTCTTCTTTTGGATCCACATCATCTTGATGGGAATCCTTGGAGTTGTAGTCGTACTTGATTAAGTGTAATTTGAAGTAGTCTTGGGAATCCACTTGACTAAGGTCTTTGGAGCTTCTTCAAATGCATCAATTTCCTCTTGAAGCTTGTCCTTGCCTTTTTGCTTGTAGTCTTGTGGTGGAAGATCATCTTGAGCTTGTGTCCCCTTGAAAGAAGTATACTTCTCTTGTTGAGGGACAAACTTTGTCTTGGGGTATTGATCTTCTTCTCATTCAACTCCATTGGCATTGAACTTTCGTTCAAAACCAACACCTTGATTCTTCCGGTGCATTCCTTGCTTGCGCACAATTTCCTCGAATTGCTTACTCCCGGCAAGGCTTTTGTACACTCCTTTCTCTATAATTCCCTTCAATAAGCTATTTTCTTGCTCAAGTGTAACATGGCTAAGAGAATCATTAGTGGAATCAAGAGAACCACTAGAAGCAACAATATTGGATTTAGCGTGATCATTGTTACTACTAGAAGAAGAATCTTTCTTGTTACTAGTCTTGACTTGAGGCATGTAAGTGGATAAGAGTAAACGCTTGGCAATGTAAGAAGAACTTTTCTTGCGGAGATCATCATTGATTGCCTTTAAGAACTCATGCTCTTGCTCAAGATTGAGCTTTTCAAAGCGTAGTTTCTCATGAGCTCTTAGAAGTTCTCGGTGATCTTCGAAGATAGTGTCATGAGCTAACTTAAGAGTTTTTAGTTCTTTAGTTAGAGACTCAATCTTCTCCTTATCATTGTCATTCGTTTTATCTTGATTATCATGATTAATTTGTCTTTCATCATAGTATTCATCACTAGAGTTGTCAACAAGCAAATCATCACCTAACAAGTCATCTTCATCACTATTGAAATCAACATACTCAGGGTGTGTTACCTTAGGACCTTTGGCCATGAAGCATCTTCCAATTCCTTCATTTGGTGAGTCAAATATGTCGTAGGAGTTGGTTGACACAAGTGCTAGACCGGCAACACCTTCATCTTGAGTATCTTCGGAGTCGGAGTGATAACTTCTCTCGGAGTGGCTGTCAGAGTCGGAGCCGGATACCCATTCACCAACATGAGCTTGATGTCTTCGTCTTGTATAGCTCCTTGATGATCTTTCCTTCCTTTCCGAATCCTTGCTTCTCCGTGAGTATCTTCGTTCATAACGATCATCTCTACTCCTTCTCTCTCTTGGTGGTGATCCTTTGCTTCTTCTTTTTCTAGAATCTTCTCTTCTCTTGTAGGGAGCCGTACACTCATTGGAATAGTGTCCGGGTCTTCCACAATTGTAACAGTTTCGCTCTCGACTAGAAGATCTTTTGTCATTGTAGGACCTTGACTTGGAGCTTCTATCTTTGCTTATACTCTTGTAGAACTTGTTGAAGTTCTTCACCATTAAGCTCAATTCTTCATTGAAGTCTTGTTTCTCACTTGATGATGTAGGGGCTTCACATGAGGCTTTGTAGGCACCACTTGATTTGTTGTGAAGTTCCTCTTTATCCTTAAGTGACATCTCATGAGCAACAATTCTTCCAATCACTTCCGTTGGCTTGAGATCTTTGTAATTGGGCATCATTTGGATCAATGTGCACACGGTATCATATTTTCCATCCAAGGCTCTTAGGATCTTCTTGATGATGAATTTATCGGTCATTTCTTCACTTCCTAATCCGGCAATCTCATTTGTGATGAGAGCAAGCCTAGAGTACATTTCGGTGACAATTCACTATCCTTCATCTTGAACTTGTCAAGTTGGCTTTGAAGCACATCCAACTTGGATTCCTTGACGGAGTCGGTACCTTCGTGCATATCAATCAAAGTGTCCCAAATTTCCTTTGCATTCTCAAGGCGGCTGATTTTGTTGAATTCTTCGGCGCACAATCCATTGAAAAGAATATCACAAGCTTGAGCATTGTATTGCAACATCTTCAACTCATCCGCGGTAGCTTCACGGTTTGGTTCTTTCCCATCAAAGAAGTCACCTTGCAAACCAACACACACAATAGCCCAAACGGCGGGGTTATGTCCAAGAATATGAATTTTCATTTTGTGCTTCCAACTAGCAAAATTAGTACCATCAAAGTAAGGACCTCTACAGTGATAATTTCCCTCGCTAGACGCCATACTCTCCTAGGTTGTGAAACCAAGGCTATGACCACCAAAAGCTATGGAGATCAAGCAAATGGAGACCAAGGCTCTGAAACCACTTGTAGGATCGAAAGTATGTCTAGAGGGGGGGGGTGATTAGACTACTTGACCAAATAAAAACTTAACCTTTTCCCAATTTTAGTTCTTGGCAGATTTTAGCTATTTTAGGACAAGTCAAGCAATCATAACATAATTCTAGCAAGCATGCAAAGAGTATATTGGCAGCGGAAAGTAAAGCATGCAACTTGCAAGAATGTAAAGGGAAGGGTTTGGAGAATTCAAACGCTATTGGAGACACGGATGTTTTTCCCGTGGTTCGGATAGGTGGTGCTATCCTACATCCACGTTGATGGAGACTTCAACCCACGAAGGGTAACGGTTGCGCGAGTCCACATAGGGCTCCACCCAAGGGTAATGGTTGCGCGAGTCCACACAGGGCTCCACCCACGAAGGGTCCACGAAGAAGCAACCACCCACAAAGGGTCCACGAAGAAGCAACCTTGTCTATCCCACCATGGCCATCGCCCACACAGGACTGGCCTCACTAGCGGTAGATCTTCATGAAGTAGGTGATCTCCTTGCCCTTACAAACTCCTTGGTTCTACTCCACAATCTTGTCGGAGGCTCCCAAGTGACACCTAGCCAATCTAGGAGACACCACTCTCCAAGAAGTAACAAATGGTGTGTAGGTAATGAACTCCTTGCTCTTGTGCTTCAAATGATAGTCTCCCCAACACTCAACTCTCTCTTAGGATTTGGATTTGGTGGAAAGAGGGTTTGAGTGGAAAGCAACTTGGGAAGGCTAGAGATCAAGATTCATATGGTAGGAATGGAATGTCTTGGTCTCAACACATGAGTAGGTGGTTCTCTCTCAGAACATATGAGTTGGAATGGTGTGTGTGTGTTCTGGTGGCTCTCTAGTCGAATGAGAAGAAGGTGGAGGGGTATATATATCCTCCACACAAATCCAACCGTTACACAGTTTTCCAATCTCGGTGGGACCGAATCAATAAGCTCGGTCGGACCGAAAATGTAAACCTAGTGACCGTTAGTGATTTTCGGTGGGACTGATATGCAACTCGGTAGGACCGATACGGTTAGGGTTTGGGCATAACGTAATCTCGGTGAGACCGATTACACAAACTCGGTGAGACAAAATTTGGTAATTAGCTAACCAGAGAGTTGGTCAGGCAAACTCGGTGGGACCGATTTGCTCTTTCGGTGAGACCGAGTGGAACTCGGTGAGACCGAAAATTTACAAAGGGGAAACACTGAGTTTACATTGCAATCTCGGTGGGACCGATTCGCTCTTTCGGTGGGACCGAAAAGTTACGAAAGGGAAACAGAGAGTTTGCAACCCCATCTCGGTGAGACCGAGATCCCTATCGGTAGGACCGAATTGCTAGGGTTTGGCAGTGGCTTATGACAAGTGAAACTCGGTGGCGCCGGATAGGAAGAATCGGTAGGACCGAGTTTGGCTTAGGGTTTAGGTCATATGTGGATATGGGAATGTAGTTGAGGGTTTTGGAGCATATCACTAAGCACATGAAGCAAGAGGCTCATTAAGCAACACCTCATCCCTGCTTGATAGTATTGGCTTATCCTAAAGACTCAATGTGATCTTGGATCACTAAAATATAAAATGAAGAGTCTTGAGCTTTTGAGCTTGAGCCAATCCTTTGTCCTTAGCATTTTGAGGGTTCCACTTTCACATCCATGCCATGCCAATCATTGAGCTTTCCTGAAATAATCATCTTGGAATAGTATTAGCTCAATGAGCTATATGTTGTTATGAATTACCAAAACCACCTAGGGATAGTTGCACTTTCAATATTCACATTGAAGACTATGACAAGAGAAGACACCACATGAAGCCTATGGAGCTCGAAGACTTAGATCTTTCGTAGTTCTTTTTCTTTTGTGTTGAGTCATAGGAACCACCGTACTGTTAAGTGGGGTGCAAGAGAACCAGTCAGACTGACTGAAGTGATGCCTAACCAAAAACCTATGTCTTCGAGTGAAGACTATGAGAGCGAATCTTGTCCAGAGTCGGACAAGTCAGCTTTGCTTGTAGCCCAAGTAAAGTTGCCGTGTGAGTTTGAAATCTGACCGTTGGAACACGTGTCAGTTCCTTAGTGACCCAGGGTCATTTCGGACAAATCAGGTCGGGTTGCCAAGTGGCTATAAATAGCCCACCCCCCACAACCATAAACAGTTGGCTGCTCAGATTGAGAATACGGCTTTTTTCGTTTGAGAGCAACCCACCTCGAAGCCTTTGAGAGAGAATTCCTTGTGAGGATAAAGCCCTAACCACCAGAGCCAGAGAGAATTGGGCATCACTTAAGTCTTCTTGTCTGTGTGATCTGAAGACTTATTACACTTGAGGACTGTGCATCCTCCAGCCGGTTAGGCGTTGCGTTCTGAGCATCCAAGAGACATTGTGGATTGCCGGTGAACGAAGTCTATGAAGGTTTGGGAGTCTACCTTGAAGACTTACCAGAGTGATTGGGCGAGGTCTGTGTGACCTTAGCTCAAGGGGAATACGGTGAGGACTGGGTTTCCTGAGCTGCGTGTTCAGGACTGGGTGTCCGGGACTGTGTGTCCTAAGGTTTAAATACCTAGCCGCCCCAACCAGACGTACAGTTGCCACAGCAACTGGAACTGGTCCAACAAATCATTGTCTTCAACGAGTCACTGGTTTCATCTTCCCTTCCATTTACTTACTGTTGCTCCTTGTGAAGTCATTGTATGTTTGCACTATCTTTTGTCTTCACTGAGTGACTGCATGCTCTGTATGGCTTCATAATATCTTCCTAATTGATCCTTACTACATTGCTGCTATTAAGTCATTGTGCTTTCACTTCATTGAATACTTGACTATGGCTTGTCTAGTGTAGTCTACCTTCCGCTGTATGGTAATAGGTTTATTTCTATCGTTTGTCTTCATAACTTCCATGTTTTGAAGACTTCCATAAAAATCGCCTATTCACCCCCCCTCTAGTCGATATAACGCACTTTCAATTGGTATCAGAGCAAGGTGCTCTCTTGTTCTGTGTGATTCGGTTTAACCACCTGGAGTTTTAGCTATGTCGACTGCAGGGATAATTAAAGTCTCCGCTGCATGCCCCGTCTACAATGGAACTGAATATCCCTACTGGAAGAATAAGATGCGCATGCATCTTGAAGCCATTGATGTCGACCTATGGTATGTCGTCGAAAACGGCGTTCCCAAGGCTGGAGAAGGTGTCACTGCTGCTGACGTCAAGAAATTTGTTCAACTGGACTCTACTGCCAAGAATATCATCTGTGGTCACCTGACCAAAGGACAGTATGGCCGTGTGAGTGCTTTGAAGACATCTAAGCTGGTCTGGGACTGGCTCTCCAAGGTCAATGAACGCATCTCAACCCAGAGAGATCAGAGAATCAGTGTCCTTCGCAACCTCTTCAACCGCTTCAAGCGAAATGACAATGAGAATGTCCAGCACACTTTTGACCGACTCACTGAAAGTGCGTTATATCGACTAGAGGGGGGGGTGAATAGGCGATTTTTATGAAAGTCTTCAGAACATGGGAGTTTTGAAGACAAACGATAAAAATAGACCTATTACCATGCAGCGGAAGGTAGACTACACTAGGCAAACCATAGTCAAGTATTCAATGAAGTGAAAGCACAAAGACTAATAGCAGCTAGGTAGTAAGGATCAGATAGGAAGATATTGTGAAGCCAAATAGAACACGCAGTCACTTAGTGAAGAAAAATGATAGAGCAAACATACAATGACTTCACAAGGAGTAACAGTAAGTAACGTGAAGTGAAGATGAAACCAGTGACTCGTTGAAGACAATGATATGTTGAACCAGTTCCAGTTGCTGTGACAACTGTACGTCTGGTTGGAGCGGCTAGGTATTTAAACCTTAGGACACACAGTCCGGGACACCCAGTCCTAAACACGCAGCTCAGGACACCCAGTCCTCACCGTATTCTCCTTGAGCTAAGGTCACATAGACCTCGCCCAATCACTCTGGTAAGTCTTCAAGGTAGACTCCAAAACCTTCACAGACTTTGTTCACTGGCAATCCACAATGTCTCTTGGAAGCTCAGAACGCGACGCCTAACCGGCTGGAGGATGCACAGTCCTCAAGTGTAATAAGTCTTCAGATCACACAGACAAGAAGACTTAAGTGATGCCCAATTCTCTCTGGCTCTGGTGGTTAGGTCTTTATCCTCGCAAGGAATTCTCTCTCAAAGGCTTCGAGGTGGGTTGCTCTCAAACGACAAAAGCCGTTCTTTCAATCTGAGAAGCCAACCATTTATGGTTGTAGGGGGTGGGCTATTTATAGCCACTTGGCAACCCGACCTGATTTGTCCGAAATGACCCTGGGTCACTAAGGAACTGACACGTGTTCCAATGGTTAGATTTCAAACTCACACGGCAACTTTACTTGGGCTACAAGCAAAGCTGACTTGTCCGACTCTGGACAAGATTCGCTCTCATTGTCTTCACTTGAAGACATAGGTTTTTGGTTTAGGCATCACTTCAGTCATTCTGACTTGTTCTTTGGACCCCACTTAACAGTACGGTGGTTCCTATGACTCAACACAAAAGAAAAAGACCTACGAAAGATCTAAGTCTTCGAGCTCCATAGGCTTCATATCGTGTCTTCTCTTGTCATAGTCTTCAATGTGAATATCTTCATATACCACCTTTGACTTCAATGTCTTCATACATTTTTAGGGGTCATCTCTGGTAGTAAAACCGAATCATGAGGGACTTCTACCTGTGTTATTCTGCAATTCTCACAAACACATTAGTCCCTCAACTAGGTTTGTCGTCAATACTCCAAAACCAACTAGGGGTGGCACTATGCACTTACAATCTCCCCCTTTTTGGTGATTGATGACAAACTAGTTGAAGTTTTCAACGGGGAATATAATCTATGAAACTGTAAAGAATAAGGAATTGTCTTCATAAGTTGCAAGGGCTCCCCCTGAAGATGTGCATATAAGTTAATTTGCTTTTGGAATGCAAATGCACATGGCAGGTGGTACTTGTGGAGATCCACTTCAACTTATGATGACAATCCAATATGCATGTGAAAGTATATGAAGATAATGCCATGCATAATGGAAAATGGACGACTGCAGAATGATCTAAGTGCGGAATTTATCGTCGCACATGCGGAATTTATCTTCGCAAAACAAGGTGGCAAATAAGTAGCAGACGACCATCTAGTTTAAGTGTTACAACTCATAAGAACCAAATGTAGGAAAAAACGAGAGTTGTAAGCACGAAGCAAAATATAAGGCACCCGCCCATATGAACCCGCTTGAAGACTATCAATCACATATGCTTCTCCCCCTTTTGTCAGTAATGACCAAAAAGGTTTGAAGACATGGAGCCTCTACTCGTTCCCATGAGGAGTAGGTGAAGTAGCTGGGTTGTTGGTGTTGTTTGGCGGTGCAGAAGAGCTTGGAGGTGCTGAAGGAGGTGGCGGTGAAGTAGCATCGTCTTCTTCCTCAATAATTCTGGCAGTGACTGTGGCAGCAGAGGAAGAGAACTCAGAGTCTTCAAGGGATGGAGTTCCCAGCAGCACAACCCTTCGAGGAGGTGTGGAGTCAAACTTGAATCTCTCAGTGAAGCCATCCTCTTGAAGATCAGCTTCAGAAAGTATCATCGTTAACCCTTTCCATGTGCGGCAACAGGTTTCATGGGCAACGAAAGCATTCTTGGTGGCAAGATTTCGAGTGCGATTAACATCCACCAAGAGGCTTTTCATCTGACGCTTCAGCCAGTCATGATGCCTATCTTGTTTCTGATGTAGGGCCACAAGAAGCTCTCGATCGTTGAGAACACGAGTGCGCTTCTTGGGTCTTGAAGCAGTGGCACTGTCAGTGGCTTCAGTGGAAGCAGGGTGTGGTGCACGTGTAGTGCCAGCCAAAGGATACACCCGAGAAACTGCTTCAACGCCTTCAACGTTTGTGTAAAACTCTGATGTTCTGCATTTTGAAGACTTAGATGTTGCTTGGCAGGCTCAGAATATATGGCTTCAGTAGACATGTCCACGTCTGGCAAGAAGATCTGATGGTTGCGGGCTGAGGGCTGATAAGAGATGGCAGAGTGTAGCTTGATCAGAGGCGGAGTGTAGCTTGATCAGCCGCATGACCCAAGGGGCGTAGAACTTCAAACCAAACAGATCAATGCCTGATGCAGCAAGTTGGCGTATGAAGAAGTCCTGTGCATTGAAGCATTTGCCATGAAGTATATAGAAGACCAACGTCTTCATTGCACCCTGAAGCTTGGCATTTGGAGAGTGCCCTTTGATAGGCCAGAGAGTTCTCCTGATGATGTGATAGATGGTTCTGGGCAGGTACTCAAGGTCTTCAACGAAGAACTCTGTGGGATATGTAGCATCTTGAGGCAATGGCTTCATCATGCTGAGCATTTGACTCATATTAGGTTCTGGCCGCTGAAAGATGCTCTCAATAGCTTCAAGATGTTGTCTGTTCCCTTGAGTAGGGGTTCCTGGAGCTATTGAAGAACGTGTTGTCTGCCCTGAAGCCATTGATGTTGAAGGAGCCAGGTGCTGATGCAGGACCTGGAAACCTTGGCAGTCTTGGGATTGGCTTCTGGACCTGAGGCCTGTGCTCAACATGATAGTTGAATTGGGGACCGGCAGCAGACTCAGGAATAGAAGTGGCGGGATCAGTGGCTTCGCTGTCTTCTGAAGCTTTTGTTGGGGAGGGCTCCACATTAGCTTCGTTGTTGGTTGTGGAAGCCTCAAGATTTTCATCCTCCACTTGACTAGCTGGAGGGTCAGTCACAGGCACGTTCTCCTGGAGAACTGCTTCTTGGTGGAGCAGGGGAGTGGGATCTTGTGGTACTTCTTCTTCTGCGGCTGATGCAGCCGGAATGTCTTCAGCATAGACTTGAGGCCTTGGACCTTTGCGAAGCCTGCGGAACGCAGACGACGCCTGTGGAGTTGGAGTGGGCTGGGCCTCATAGTCTTCTTCCTCTTGAGGGTGATCCGCCCATGAAGCATCCTGTGCAATTGGCGTCAGTGGACGACCAATGCTGATGAGTTCACTGTTTTCTAACTGAGGAAGGGCTGCATCATCTTCTACATTGTCATGATGATCAATGTCTTCAGCAGCGATGGGATCAGCTGCTGGAATGTCTTCAGCTTCAGGAGCCTCTATGGAAGCAGGCTCATGAACCGTCAGTTGACGTTCTACGTCAGGATGAACCATAGAAATGGGTTCAACTATCAAGGGCTCTGTGGGAGCAACCCGAGCTTTCTTGGCTTTTCGCTTTTTCTTGGTGGGGGCAGTAGGAGAGTCTTCAGAGTGTTTCCTCTTCCTGGCTTCAGCCTCAGCAGTTCTTGTCTTCTTGAGCTCTGAAGCTGTTGACCGGCTCTTTGGCTTCGAGCCAGTCATTCTTGTTGGGAAGACAATCGGAACTGCTTCTTGCCTTGGTGCATCAGATTCAGCCGTAGCAGGCTTCTTCTTCTTCTTTGTGGCCATCCTGGGGTCGATGCCAGGACGCCCAAGTGCCTTGCGCTTCTCAGCCTCATTATAGGCTTCCACACATCTGTCAGCCAGAGTCTTCATGCGCTCACGCGACCCTGAGCTTCTGCACGCTTCTTCACAAAGGCTTCCTTGAGCTCGTGCATCATTGTCTTGAAGTTCTTCACTTCTTGCACGCTGAGCTTGGCCATATGCTTCTTGAAATGAGCCTTTTCATAGTCAATCTTCTGCTTTAGCTCAACAATGCGCTGGGCAATAGCAAGTTCTGAAGCAATGGCGCCTTGGAAGGCGACACTGAGGCCAATGGGTAGCTGCAGATCTTCAAAGCTGATGTTTGGCGTGTAAAACCACTCGTCAATGAAGTTGTGGATGATGGTGACATCAAAGAGAGGCAGATCGTTGAAGATTTTTGCTTCTTCTTTGCTCTTGATGAGTTGCTCAAGAGCGTCATATGCAAGATCTTGATCACTTGACAGATCAATGTCATCGTTGCGCAGAATGGCAGCAGCTGTTAGCTCTTTGCCAGTGTGAAACAGAGGCATCTTGGCCTTTTGGGGCCTTGAGACGCGTGATAAGTCTTCAGACTGCACACTATCTTCAGGGGGTGCAGTTGCCAATGGCTTCGCCCTTGAGATTTTTGGTGAAGGGGCCGGCTTTGAAGCTTTTGGCTTCTTCAACTGCTTTGGCTTCGGCACTACAGGCGCGTCATCAGACTCAGTGTCAGCTGCAGGCTCATTCACTGCAGTCCCTTGAACCAACATGTAGGTGATGAGGCCTTCAAGGTTGGCGAAAGGACCGATGACATTGGGTTCTGCATGTCGTGTGCCATCTGCCCTTGGAGATGAGGGACCAGGGTTGAAGTCTAACCCAAAAGTCTTCTTGCTCTGCTTCGCTGAGTTCTGAGCAAACTAGAAGTTGCGCTTGAACAGATTGTCATCACGACACCATAGCAGTGACGACGAGTGTGCATCAGCAGGCTGTGGTCCACGGACCATGCATGGATAGAAGCCTTGAGCAATGGTTTCATCTCTGGACCTGGGTAGAAGATTCTTGAATAGGATGTCTCCCCACGGTCTCTTGATGGCGCTTTTCTCAGCATACTCCTGGGTCACAAATCTGTATTTGAACCATTGTTTTGCCCAATATCTTCGAATCCATTGGATTCGGGTCTTGCGCTGACTGTAATCCTCTTCAGGATCTGTCTTGTACATTTCTGAGATTTCATCTAGCAGATCTCTGGAGGTCTCACCACGACGCTTTCTGCCACCCTTCCTTGCTGCTTTCTCTGAAGCCATAAACTTTAACTTGAAAGGCTTCAAGACATTCAAAGGCTTCAAAGGTTTTCGTTTGCTGGACCAACAGGAATTGGCTCCGGGAGAATTTATGTGATGCTGTAAGAATTCTGCAAATGAATGCAGACTATGAGAACCAAAGGATTCTCCCACGGACATGTACCTGTGACAGCATTAAGGTGCGAGGGAAGGGGAAGAGGTCATATGCATTCTCAGAAGATTTTGAAGATAAATCAGTTTAGAAGACATTGACCTCATCGTGCGAAGACATTCGCACATAGATAAGAAGTTGGTTCCAGATTTGTACGAATCCACAGATCAGTACAAGTGAGGAATCTAACTACTTTGTGAAGCACAAGTGAATATACTAGGCATGTTTATGAGATGCAGTATGAGAGAGATCTAGCTTATGTGAACAGAAACTGCTTGTGGTAGAAAGTGAGAGATCAATAGGATCAACGGTGCTGTAAAAAGGGAGTTTTATTTACCACACTGAGAACTGCTAGACGAAGTGGGAGATGAGGCAGAGCAGTTTGATCCTCCGTGCCCTAACTTGGCGACGGAGGACACCTACGGCGACGGCGGAGAGGACGATGTCCGCAGTCGGCGTGAAGACGGCGTCGGAGAGGTTGCGGCAGCGAAGCGCTTCGTCACCGGCGTCGTCGAGAGCTAGCATGGGCGCTAGGGTTCGTGCGAGGGTGGAAGAAGAGATAATGACTGCTGTAAGTGTGTATTTATAGGCACATGGGCGGCACTGTGCTATTACACAGGTGCCCCTGGCGATTCGCATTTGGGGAACACGTGGCCATTATGCAGAATTTTGGGGTTTGTTCCACGTCCCACGCACGCCTGGATTGTCGGGTGGTCGTTCCTACTTCTCCGGAATTCATGTGGAGGAATGAGCATTGAAAACGGACTTAATGGTTGTCTCTGTATCTTCTGCTGACAAGGACGCAGAGAAGACATTCGACAGTTTCAATAGAATGCATATGACTTGGAGAGATAGAGTTTGAGATAGAAAGCATAGAGAGGTTAGGGTCCGATCACATTCACTTAGTTCAAAAGATTCAACACGAAGACATAGCTATAAGTGAATGCTGTAGAGGACAGAATACTAGCATATATATATATATATATCTATAACCAACATAGTGAAGATAATCATGAAAATATGTTGAGATCGAAGCCAAACCAAATGTGAAGACATTGCAAGGTAACGCCATGAGTGAAACACTTCAAAATAGAACGTTTGGTGGTGGCGTTACCCACCGTATAGGAAGTATTAGACCCAGACACGGCGCACAATTATCGTAGCGCTCCGAACTCAAATTCCACATTAATGTATTCACACTTAGAATGTATGTCTTCATTGATTGAAGATATACTTCACTTCGTGTGTTGCACATCTAAGTCATCAATATGCATAAGGGTTAGGATGTGTGCCTGATCACAGGACATTTGAGGATTCCAGGATATTTAGCTCACACCATAACTTGCAAAAACTCTTCTCATCCAAGGGCTTGGTGAAGATATCTGCCAATTGCTCTTCAGTGTTGACGTGTATGATATCAATGTCTTCCTTCACAACATGATCTCTGAGAAAGTGATGACGAATTTCAATGTGCTTTGTCTTCGAGTGCTGAACTGGGTTGTTAGCAATCTTGATGGCGCTTTCGTTGTCGCAGTAAAGTGGCACTTGCTTCAGATGAATGCCATAGTCCATGAGTGTTTGCTTCATCCACATAAGCTAAGCGCAGCAAGATCCAGCAGCAATGTATTTAGATTCAGCAGTGGAGAGAGATACACAGTTCTGCTTCTTTGAAGACCAACATACAAGTGATCGTCCCAGAAAGTGACATGTGCCTGATGTAGACTTGTGATCAACTTTTTCACCAGCATAATCAGCATCCAAGAATCCAACCAGATCAAACTCTGAGCCCTTTGGATACCATAATCCTAGAGTTGGAGTGTGAGCCAAATATCGAAGAATTCGCTTCACAGCTAAGTGATGCGACTCCTTTGGTGCCGCTTGAAATCGAGCACACATGCAAACACTAAGCATAATATCTGGCCTATATGCACATAGATAAAGTAAAGAACCAATCATGGAGCGGTATACCTTTTGATCGAACTCTTTACCATTGTCGTCAGGACCCAGATGATGTTTGGCTGGCATTGGTGTTGTGAAGCCTTTGTAGTCTTGCATACCGAACTTCTTCAGGCAATCTTTGAGATACTTCTCTTGAGATATGAAGATGCCATTGTGTTGTTCTCGTATTTGAAGACCAAGGAAGAACTTCAGCTCCCCCATCATGGACATCTGATATTGCTCTTGCATCATATATCCAAACTCTTCACTGTACTTCTGATTGGTGCAGCCGAAGATAATGTCATCCACATATATTTGGCACACAAACAGTTCACCATCATATGTCTTCGTGAAAAGAGTGGGATCTAGGGAACCAGGTATGAAGCCTTTGCTCTTCAGGAAGTATTTGAGTGTGTCATACCAGGCCCGAGGGGCTTGTTTGAGGCCATACAGTGCCTTGTTGAGCTTGTATACCATGTCAGGATGTTTTGGATTTTCAAAGCCAGGTGGTTGTGCAACATACACTTCTTCTTCAATCTTGCCATTGAGAAAGGCACTCTTCACATCCATTTGATATAGAAGTATGTTATGATGATTTGCATAGGCCAGCAGTATGCGTATGGCTTCAAGTCTAGCCACAGGAGCAAATGTTTCATCGAAGTCAATGCCTTCCACTTGAGTATATCCTTGAGCAACGAGACGAGCTTTGTTTCTAACAACTTGACCATGCTCATCTTGCTTGTTGCGGTATATTCATTTGGTGCCTATTATATTGTGCTTCCGTGGATCAGGACGCTTAACTAGTTCCCATACATTATTCAGCTCAAACTGTTGAAGCTCTTCTTGCATAGCTTGAATCCATTCAGGTTCCATGAAGGCTTCTTCAACTTTCTTGGGTTCTGTTATTGAGACGAATGCGAAGTGCCCACAGAAATTTGCTAGCTGAGTTTCCCTTGAACGAGTGAGTGGACCAGGTGGATTGATGC
Organism: Triticum urartu; assembly: GCF_003073215.2. Classification (NCBI taxonomy): domain Eukaryota; kingdom Viridiplantae; phylum Streptophyta; class Magnoliopsida; order Poales; family Poaceae; genus Triticum; species Triticum urartu. Next base: position 128,558 of record NW_024116061.1, on the reverse strand, counting down.
TATCAATTATTCTTTCAATCTGCACTTCATTGGCAACGCGAGGATGTACAGGGCGAAGACTTTGCTCTTGCTGTTCATTGTCGTTGTTGGAAGGAATATCTTCAGGCTGAGCATTGTCTTCATGTTGATCAGGTGCTGAAATGATAAGTTCTTCTTCAGGATGAGCTTCAGAAGGTATAATTTCTCCAGTTCCCATTAGCTTGATTGATTCACTGGATGGAACTTCATCTAGCATATTTGGCAGTTGCTCTCTTTGTGAACCGTTGGTCTCATCGGACCGCACATCCACTGTTTCAACCACTTTGTAATGAAAGAGATTGAAGACTCTGTAGGAGTGAGAATCCTTTCCATATCCAAGCATAAAACCCTCATGTGCTTTTGGTGCAAACTTTGAGGTGTGATGTGGGTCCTTGATCCAGCACCTTGCGCCAAATACTCTGAAGTAACTGACATTTGGCTTCTTGCCAGTAAGGAGCTCATAAGATGTCTTGTTTAGTAGCTTGTGAAGATAAACACGATTGATTGTATGGCATGCAGTATCAATGGCTTCGGGCCAGAATTTTCTTGGGGTCTTGTATTCATCTAGCATCGTTCTGGCCATTTCAATTAGTGTTCTATTCTTGCGTTCGACGACGCCATTCTGCTGTGGCATGTATGGGGATGAGAATTCATGTGTGATGCCCAAGGTATCAAGATATGTATCAAGGCTAGTGTTCTTGAATTCAGTGCCATTGTCACTTCTGATGTGCCTTATCTTGGCGCCAAAATTGTTCATAGCTCGATTGGCGAAGCGTCTGAAGACATCCTGCACTTCAGTCTTGTAAAGGATTATGTGCACTTCTAGAATAATTATCAACAATAATGAAGCAATAGAGGCAAGTAGTAGTAGTTAGAGTTGAGTAATGAGTGAGACCGAACTGCTTCACATGGATCTTTTCGGTCCCACTCATTACTCAACTCTAACTACTACTGCTTGCCTCTATGGCTTCGTTATTGTTGATGATTATTCTAGAAGTGCACATAATCCTTTACAAGACTGAAGTGCAGGATGTCTTCAGACGCTTCGCCAATCGAGCTATGAACAATTATGGCGCCAAGATAAAGCACATCAGAAGTGACAATGGCACTGAATTCAAGAACACTGGCCTTGATACATATCTTGATATCTTGGGCATCACACATGAATTCTCAGCCCCGTACATGCCACAGCAGAATGGCGTCGTCGAACGCAAGAACAGAACACTCATTGAGATGGCCAGAACGATGCTAGATGAATACAAGACCCCAAGAAAATTCTGGCCTGAAGCCATTGATACTGCATGCCATACAATCAATCGTGTTTATCTTCACAAGCTTCTGAACAAGACATCTTATGAGCTCCTTACTGGCAAGAAGCCAAATGTCAGTTACTTCAGAGTATTTGGCGCAAGGTGCTGGATCAAGGACCCACATCACACCTCAAAGTTTGCACCAAAAGCACATGAGGGTTTTATGCTTGCATATGGAAAGGATTCGCACTCCTATAGAGTCTTCAATCTCTTTCATTACAAAGTGGTTGAAACAGTGGATGTGCGGTTCGATGAGACCAATGCTTCACAAAGAGAGCAACTGCCAAATGTGCTAGATGAAGTTCCATCCAGTGAATCAATCAAGCTAATGGGAACTGGAGAAATTATACCTTCTGAAGCTCATCCTGAAGAAGAACTTATCATCTCAACACCTGATCAACATGAAGACAATGCTCAGCCTGAAGACATTCCTTCTAACAACGACAATGATCAGCAAGAGCAAAGTCTTTGCCCTGTACATCCTCGCGTTCCCAATGAAGTGCAGATTGAAAGAATAATTGATAGCATCAATGCACCCGGTCCACTCACTCGTTCAAGGGCAACTCAGCTAGCAAATTTCTGTGGGCACTTCGCATTCGTCTCAATAACAGAACCCAAGAAAGTTGAAGAAGCCTTCATGGAACCTGAATGGATTCAAGCTATGCAAGAAGAGCTTCAACAGTTTGAGCTAAATAATGTATGGGAACTGGTTAAGCGTCCTGATCCACGGAAGCACAATATAATAGGCACCAAATGGATATACCGCAACAAGAAAGATGAGCATGGTCAAGTTGTCCGAAACAAAGCTCGTCTCGTTGCTCAAGGATATACTCAAGTGGAAGGCATTGACTTCGATGAAACATTTGCTCCTGTGGCTAGACTTGAAGCCATACGCTGTCGGTGTACTAGAGTAGGGGTACCCTAGTATCCCGAACTTGTGCACGGGCAGTCGCAGCATCCCGCGGCAAGGCTTGCCGAGTTACCGCCAAGGTCCTCCGTGGTTCCTTTGGAGCCATTCAAAGACAAATATCCAAGCCAAGGAAACAAGACCCCGGCAAGAGGAGCTTGCCGGGAAGGCCAACCAAGGCATCTCAAGGAACATGCCACGACGCGCCACGCGTCCTGGCAAGGCCCGGTGAGCAACAAGCTCCCGGACGCGACAAGACAACGACCGCGGCAAGGCGCTTGCTGCGGCAAGCCACCACTCTGTGTCCGCGCTCCAGCACATCCACCAACGTGTCGCTCTGGGACCCTTCCAGGCGTATGTGGCGGGAGGCTGTGCAGCCAGCGGTGCGCGGTGGCAAGCGGCGCTGACAAGATTGCCATCGTGGCGAGCGGTGGCGTCCCTGACGGTCCCTTTTGCACTATTTCGGCGACGCAAACGGGCATTTAATGCCCTTGTCCCTTGCCGTCAGGGTTAGGTATAATACACTGTAGCAGGTAGCTATACCAACCGCAGCACCTTTCCATTTTTACCCTTGTCTACGTTGCCACCTGTCGGTGACCCCTTGAGCATATAAAAGGAGGCCCATGCGCAACGTAGAGGGGGGGGGGAGAAGGAAGAGAACTCTCACGCTCGGTCTCGTTAGCTGCTTGGGTGTACTGTAGCACTCCGCGCTCCCGAGCAAGAACTCAATACAAACCACAAAGAAGGAGTAGGGTTTTACGCATCCGTGCGGCCCGAACCTGGGTAAACTGCTCGTGTGCTTTGCCTCGATCCGCTCTTCGTGCGACCCTCGCCCCCGCCGAACCGAAAGGGACTCGGTCCGCCGGCCCATAGGTGTTCGTGGGTTAGCCAGGTAGGGGGCTCGACATCCTCGACCCCTTTCCCTGAGCAATCGGGGGCTTTGAGTACTTGTACGTTGCAATCGACAAGTTCACAAAGTGGCCGGAAGTGGAAGCAGTGAGGAAGGTGACAGCACAGTCAGCAGTCAAGTTCTTCAGGTCGATTGTTTGCCGCTTCGGGATCCCTAACAGGACAATCACCGACAACGGTACGCAATTCACGAGCCGCACCTTCATGCAGTACGTCCAAGATCTTGGCGCCAAGGTCTGCTTCGCTTCTGTTGCTCACCCGAGAAGCAACGGTCAAGCGGAGAGGGCAAATGCTGAAGTGCTGCGTGGGCTCAAGACCAGGACTTTCGACAGGCTGCACAAGTGCGGAAGAAACTGGATCGAGGAGCTGCCGGTGGTTCTTTGGTCGATCAGGATGACGCCAAATCGAGCCACTGGCCAGACACCTTTCGCTCTAGTCTATGGAGCAGAGGCAGTTCTCCCCACGGAACTCGTATACGGGTCCCCTCGAGTGCTCGCTTATGATGAGCTTGAGCAAGAGCAGCTGCGACAAGATGACGCGCTGCTCCTTGAGGAAGACCGTCTTCAGGCTGCTGTACGAGCTGCTCGCTACCAGCAAGCTTTGCGCCGCTACCATAGCCGCAAAGTTAATGCCAGAAGTCTCGAGGAAGGCGACCTTGTTCTTCGCGTGTTCAGTCCGCCAAGAATTCCAACAAGTTGACGCCGAAGTGGGAAGGCCCTTACCGGGTGAAACGAGTCACTAGGCCTGGCGCTGTCCGCCTTGAGACCGAAGATAGCATTCCGGTGAGCAATTCCTGGAACATTGAGCATCTTCGTAAGTTTTACCCGTAAGGCGCGGTTGCCGGAACCTGTTCCGGCAACCACCTTTTGTACAAGTCTTGCCGCTGTTGCATGTAATCCTTTGTACAAAGCCGGGCGTAGACCCCGTGCATAAGTAAAGCTCATGTGCTCCGCACACCTTGTCAATTTCATGCTTTCTATTTTTTGCATGTGTTATCTGACACTTTGTGCAGCACCTCCTCCCCGGTAAGCAACAACGAGCCATAAGGCTCCATATCTTTATTTTCTCCTCTTTCTTTTTTCTCAAGGAAAGGAAGGTTCCCCCGCCCACAAGTTTGCCGGGGGGGGAAAGGAGAAGATAATGGTATGGACCAGGCGTCGTTCAAGAAAGTTTCGCCTTACCGGGAAGCAAACGACAAAAAATTTAAGTTGCCAAAGCTTGAGCAATCAGATTTTTTAAAATTTTAAGTTATTTCCCTTGAACGACCGCACTTTGTATGGAAAACCTGTGCGCGGAGGAACCAACTCGTAGCTAGTTGCGCCCTTACTTTGTTTCGAGTCCGCTCAACAACTTAAGTGAGCTGCGACTAGATGCGACAAGGTTTCTTGTCGGTAGCGGCACCGCCAGCAGGCTGCTGACGTCCCGCACTAAGCGCTCGCGGCTAAGGTGCCTGCACCGGCAAGTTCTCTAAAAGCGTAGGGCAAAAACATACAAAGGGAGGAATCAAGTAAAGGGAATAACATTGCAGTCATTACCCATAATAGAGTTATATTACAAAGTAGCTTGTCGCGGCTCTAACAGATTGTTTTCATAACATGACCAGCAGCGACAAGAAAAGAAGAAAACGGGCGGCCTAGTCTACGCGATCGCCCTCAATCCTCTTGATCTGCTCACCTTATCCACAATGGGTGCGACAAGGGTCTTGAGCGCCTCCAGATCAGCATCCTGCGGCAGGGTCTTGAGGACGTTGGTGAGGTTGAGGCCCGGGTTGCGGAAGGCCACCTTCACCAACATCTTTTGAAGAGCTCCCGCGCTGATCTTGCGCGACTCGTCGGCCAGCTGCTTTGGAATCTTCTCCCGGAGCCGCTGGAGGGTCGTCGCCACGCCTTTGAAGAACAAGGTGAGCTTGGCGCTGGGTTGGAGGTTCTCATCGGAGGGATACCCGAGATCCTCCACCCCCAGCTGCGCCAGCTCCCTGTCGATATCTGCGGCAGCACTCATGAGACCCTCCGTCCAATGCTCCACTTTCTCCAGCGTCTTGGTCAAAGTGGTCAGCTTCAACTCAAGATCTGCGTTGGAGTCCTTGGCGGCGCTAAGCTCTTTGCCCTTCTCGGCGAGACGAGCCTACAGCTCTGAGTTGCTGTGGGTGTCCTTCTCCCGCTCAAGCTTGAGCGCGGCAAGCTCTTCACCACTCGCCTTGAGATCAGCCTCCAGCTGCGCCACCTTCATCTCCAGCTCCTTCTTAACGGCTTCGGCAACTGCGGCAGCATCCTCTGCTTGCTTAAGGGCTCCGCCGATTTCTTGCTCACGCGCGGCAAGCTCCTCCTCGTGGCTGTCGAGGTTAACTTTCCGCTGCGCCAGCTCGCCCTCCTGCGCAAACAGCTTCTCAGCGGCAAGCCGCTGTTGCTCTTCAACTTCGGCCTTCTCGAGCAAGAAGGCCTTCTGCTCTTCGGCGAGTTGCTCCCGCTCCTCTGCCAGGGACCGGAGAGCTTCCTGGTTGAGACCCCGGAGCACCTCCGCGCGCTTCTCGATGTCCGCTCCCGCCTTCGCGACAAGCGCCTCGCGGGATTCCAGCTTGGCTTGCCGCGCGCGGTAGAGCGACAACAGCTTCCGCAGCAGCCGCTCCTCCTCAGGCTCGCCGCTGCTGCTGCTCGGCGCATCAACTAGCGTCAGCCCAGCGGAGGCGAACACCTCTCCATCAAAGCTCTCTCCCTCGACCAGCGCCCTGGAGCTTGACGCCCAGGGGAGGTTGATGAAGACGCCATCGCCAGCCTTCAAGTAGACGCCTGGCTGGTGCTCTTCGGAGCCTGGCGCTGCGGCAGCGGCGGACGGGTCGGCGGTCGACGTAGCGCCTAGCGCTCCTGCGGCCTCAGGGCCGTCAGTGCGATCGCCAGACCCCCCGCCAGCTGCTGCGGCGGCAGCTTTGGCGGCCTCGTCGCCGGCGGGATCATCAGCGCCGGCTGCTTCTTCAGTGGCAGCGGCGTCGTCGGCAGCAACCTCGGTCTCCATCGGCTCCGTAGCAGATGGTTCTGATTGCCGGAAAAGTGAGGAAAGTCAAGCAAATACCCAAGAAGAAGAACCCAAGGGGAGCTTTGAAGAGAAGATTACCTATACTGGGTTCGGCAGTCGTAGTCTCCGCCGCCGGGGGGACGCTGGTGCTGTTCCTTGCCGGAGAACTCTCACTTGCCGGAGGACTCTCCCTTGGCATTTCGGGGGCGGCCTCCGGGCGCTCCTGGTGGGGCTGCTCTACTCCTACACAGACCAACAGTCAGATGTCAGCAAAGAAAGAGTATCCATGCGCGCCCAACAGCGGAAAGCAAACCATATACTTACGCTGGGGGCTGCTCTGGAGAACAGTTGCCGGGTCCGGCAAGGTGGTCTCGGGCGCACCCCCTGCTGTCGTGGTGGGTTCGTCCTCAATGACAATCACCGGGACCTTGGCTCTCTTCGCTGCTCTCTGGGCCAGAGTCCTGGAAAGGAATAAGTTCAGAGCAAAGCAAATGAGATACAAGACAAAACAACAAGAATTGAAGAACAACAAGAGAATCTTACTCTTCTTCTTCTTCCTCGTCGGAGCTGAACGCGGAGAAGTCGAAGTCCGGCTCACGTCCGGCGCAAGGAGGCGGAGGAGTAGTTTCCCTTGGCCGCTTGGCGGGAACATTGGCGGTGGTCTGAGACGACCCCGCTCCGGCTGCCGCCGCGGCGTGAGAAGCGGCAGGAGCAGAAGCGGTGGTCCGGCTGGACCCCGCTCCAGTTGCCGCGGCAGCGTGAGTTGCTCCCGCAGCAACAGTGCTTGCCGCGGTGGAGCGTGTCACGCGGCGCGGCGACTGTTCACTCGCCTGCCGCCCCGCTACGTCCCCGGCCTTGCGGAGATGCCTTCTTGGTGGGGATGGAGGCTCTGCTTGCGGCGAGCTGCCTGAAGACGAGGAGGAAGAGGAGTTGATCTCCAGCGAGCCGCTCGTATCCTTGGCGGGCTCGCTCGACTCGACGTCATGACCGGCAAGCTCTTTATCGCCGGAGGGCTCCCCTCGCTCGGCACGGCTTGCCGCCTCTGTTGCATCTGCCTCCTCCATGGTGAATCCAAATTCGCCCGCGGCTGCGGCTGCCGCCGCCTCTTCCAGCCTAGTGGCGATGCGTGTCATCTCCGCATCGGTGGTGTCGCGGGTGAGGCTATCCTTTTCGTCGGGGCGGACCGGCACTTCTACCAAGCCGTCAAAGAACTGCTGCACGACGTCGTCTGCAGGCTCTTGCCAAGTTGGGGCAATTCCATGCGAATCGTACAGCGGCATCATTGCACGGATGCGGTCGAGCGCGGAGTTGTTGCACAGCAGAACGACACCCTTCGGCAACCTGAACACTTCGGGATGTTGAGGGTCGTACTTGAACAGCTCCTGGAGCATCGCGTTGAGCTCCAGAACAGTGAAGTTGAAGTTGAGGCCCGGACGCAGCCTCATGATATCCGCCGCATTCTTGAATTCCCAGGTGGGTCTCCCCCGTTCCTGCAGGGGGGCGATGCGGCGGCAAAGAAAATCTGCGCCAACAGCGCCTACAGTGAGCTCGGCAAGCCTGAGGCGTAGGATCCGGGTGACGGCAATCTTAAGCCTATCATCTTCCGGGGCCACGTCACTCCAATCGCTGCCGCGTGCTACTTGGGCTTGGCGCCGGGCGGTAAACGGCTGCGGGTTCTCCTCGACAATCCAGCACCAGTCCGATCTCCATTCCTCCCACTTGCTGCGGAACTCTCCCTCCAGATAAGTGTCCTTCTTGCCGGCCCTCGAGATCCAGGCGATTCCGCCGGATAAAGGCTCTCCTCTCTCTACTCGGGGCATAAAGAAGTGGCGAAAAAGGGCTACATTGGGATGGACTCCGACAAAGTTTTCGCAGAGATGTGCGAAAACTGCCATGGTCAGAATGGCATTGGGGGTGAAGTCAAGGAGGTGGAATCCGTAGGTGTTCATATATCGCAGAAAAACTCAGAGAAGGGCGGGCAGAGCCCGCAGTAGAAGAACAAGGCGAAGAAAGGATATCCGTTTGGAGCCATTTTCCAAGCGGCGGCTGGAAGTACCTTCGTGCGCGGATGCGCTCGCGTCTCCGTCGACCAGAAGAGATAGTAATTCTCCCACAGCTCCCTCGCGGCAAGCTTGGGGGGGGAAGACTGCCCGCTCCTTTCGCAGCGCCGCAAGCCGCTGCGCCTCGGTCGACTTCACAACCTTCCCCTTGTCGGCTCTCGGAGCCATGGCGGAAGTGGTGGAGGAGGTCGACGGCGTTGGTGGTGCTGGTGGGGATGGGGGGCGGGGCGCTGCTCTCTTTCAGCTTTGGGAAGACGAGGGAGCGGCGAAGGCTTCGAAGATTGGAGTAGCAACCGGTGAATGGGCGAACTGCCCCTGTTTCCCCTGCTTATAAGGAGGGAGGGGGCGGACGTTCCACATTTCCGAATAAAGAAACCACCCACGATCTCTCCCACGATGCCGCATTCAACGCGTGCCATTCAGGGAGGGCGCGGTGGATACGGAGAGAGATACGGCGTAACCAAGGCCGCGCGTGCCCGTGACCTGTTTTGGGCCTGGGCCAACAGCGCTCGGCACCGTGTATGGCCCAGGCCCGGGGGCTCCTGTCGGTGTACTAGAGTAGGGGTACCCTAGTATCCCGAACTTGTGCACGGGCAGTCGCAGCATCCCGCGGCAAGGCTTGCCGGGTGACCGCCAAGGTCCTCCGTGGTTCCTTTGGAGCCATTCAAAGACAAAGTATCCAAGCCAAGGAAACAAGACCCCGGCAAGAGGAGCTTGCCGGGAAGGCCAACCAAGGCATCTCAAGGAACTGGACAAGACCCCGGCAAGAGGAGCTTGCCGGGAAGGCCAACCAAGGCATCTCAAGGAACTTGCCGCGACGCGCCACGCGTCCCGGCAAGGCCCGGTGAGCGACAAGCTCCCGGACGCGACAAGACAACGACCGCGGCAAGGCGCTTGCCGCGGCAAGACACCACTCTGTGTCCGCGCTCCAGCACATCCACCAACGTTTCGCTCTGGGACCCTTCCAGGTGTATGTGACGGGAGGCTGTGCAGCCAGTGGTGCGCGGTGGCAAGCGGCGCTGACAAGATTGCCATCGTGGCGAGCGGTGGCGTCCCTGACGGTCCCTTTTGCACTATTTGGGCGACGCAGATGGGCATTTAATGCCCTTGTCCCCTACCGTCAGGGTTAGGTATAATACACTGTAGCAGGTAGCCGTACCAACCGCAGCACCTTTCCATTTTTACCCTTGTCTACGTTGCCACCTGTCGGTGACCCCTTGAGCATATAAAAGGAGGCCCATGCGCAACGTAGAGGGGAGGAGAAGGAAGAGAACTCTCACGCTCGGTCTCGTTAGCTGCTTGGGTGTACTGTAGCACTCCGCGCTCCCGAGCAAGAACTCAATACAAACCACAAAGCAGGAGTAGGGTTTTACGCATCCGTGCGGCCCGAACCTGGGTAAACTGCTCATGTGCTTCGCCTCGATCCGCTCTTCGTGCGACCCTCGCCCCCGCCGAACCGAAAGGGACTCGGTCCGCCGGTCCCATAGGTGTTCGTGGGTTAGCCCCCCGACATACGCATACTGCTGGCCTATGCAAATCATCACAACATACTTCTATATCAAATGGATGTGAAGAGTGCTTTTCTCAATGGCAAGGTTGAAGAAGAAGTATATGTTGCACAACCGCCTGGCTTTGAAGATCCAAAACATCCTGACATGGTATACAAGCTCAACAAGGCACTGTATGGCCTCAAACAAGCCCCTCGGGCCTGGTATGACACACTCAAATACTTCCTGAAGAGCAAAGGCTTCATACCTGGTTCCCTAGACCCCACTCTCTTCACGAAGACATATGATGGTGAACTATTTGTGTGCCAAATATATGTGGATGACATTATCTTCGGCTGCACCAATCAGAAGTACAGTGAAGAGTTTGGTTATATGATGCAAGAGCAATATCAGATGTCCATGATGGGAGAGCTGAAGTTCTTCCTCGGTCTTCAAATACGACAACAACGCAACGGCATCTTCATATCTCAAGAGAAGTATCTCAAAGATTGCCTGAAGAAGTTCGGTATGCAAGACTGCAAAGGCTTCACAACACCAATGCCAGCCAAACATCATCTGGGTCCCGACGACAATGGTAAAGAGTTCGATCAAAAGGTATACCGCTCCATGATTGGTTCTTTACTTTATCTATGTGCATCTAGGCCAGATACTATGCTTAGCGTTTGCATGTGTGCTCGATTTCAAGCGGCACCAAAGGAGTCGCATCACTTACCTGTGAAGCGAATTCTTCGATATTTGGCTCACACCCAACTCTAGGATTATGGTATCCAAAGGGCTCAGAGTTTGAGCTGGTTGGATTCTCGGATGCTGATTATGCTGGTGACAAAGTTGATCGCAAGTCTACATCAGGCACATGTCACTTTCTGGGACGATCACTTGTATGTTGGTCTTCAAAGAAGCAGAACTGTGTATCTCTCTCCACTGCTGAATCTGAATACATTGCTGCTGGATCTTGCTGCGCTCAGCTTCTGTGGATGAAGCAAACACTCAAGGACTATGGCATTCATCTGAAGCAAGTGCCACTTTACTGCGATAACGAAAGCGCCATCAAGATCGCCAACAACCTAGTTCAGCACTCGAAGACAAAGCACATTGAAATTCGTCATCACTTTCTCAGAGATCATGTTGTGAAGGAAGATATTGATATCATACACGTCAACACTGAAGAGCAATTGGCAGATATCTTCACCAAGCCCTTGGATGAGAAGAGATTTTGCAAGTTACGGTGTGAGCTAAATATCCTGGAATCCTCAAATGTCCTGTGATCAGGCACGCATCCTAACCCTTATGCATATTGATGACTTAGATGTGCAACACACGAAGTAAAGTATATCTTCAATCAATGAAGACATACATTCTAAGTGTGAATACATTAATGTGGAATTTGACTTCGGAGCGCCACGATAATTGTGCGCCGTGTCTAGGTCTAATACTTCCTATACGGTGGGTAACGCCACCACCAAATGTTCTATTTTGAAGTGTTTCACTCATGGAGTTACCTTGCAATTTGTTTGGCTTCGATCTCAACATATCTTCATGATTATCTTCACTATGTTGATTATATATATATATATATATTAGTGTTCTGTCCTCTACAACATTCACTTATAGCTATGTCTTCATTGTTGAATCTTTTGAACTAAGTGAATGTGATCGGACCCTAACCTCTCTATGCTTTCTATCTCAAATTCTATCTCTACAAATCATATGCATTCTATTGAAACTGTCGAATGTCTTCTCTGCGTCCTTGTCAGCAGAAGATACAGAGACAACCATTAAGTCCATTTTCAATGCTCATTCCTCCACATGAAACCCGGAGAAGTAGGAACGACCACCCGACAATCAAGGCGTGCGTGGGACATGGAAGAAACCCCAAAATTCCGCATAATGGCCACGTGTTCCTCAGATGCGAATCGCCAGGGGCACCTGTGTAATAGCGCAGTGCCGCCCATGTACCTATAAATACACACTTCACAGCGGTCATTATCTCTTCTTCCACTCTCGCACGAACCCTAGCGCCACCGCTAGCCCTCGACGACGCCGGCGACGAAGCGCTTCGCTGCCGCAACCTCTCCGACGCCGTCTTCACGCCGACCGCGGACATCGTCCTCTCCGCCGTCGCCGTAGGTGTCCTCCGTCGCCAAGTTAGGGCATGGAAGATCGAACTGCTCGGCCTCATCTTCCACTTCGTCTAGCAGTTCTTAGTGTGGTAAATAAAACTTCCTTTTTACAGCACCGTTGATCCTATGGATTTGTCACTTTCTACCACAAGCAGTTTCTATTCACACAAGTTAGATCTCTCTCATACTGCATCTCATAACATGCCTAGTATATTCACTTATGCTTCACAAAGTAGTTAGATTCCTCACTTGTACTGATCTGTGGATTCGTACAAATCTGGAACCAACTCCTTATCTATGAGTGAATGTCTTCGCAAAATGAGGTCAATGTCTTCTAAACTGATTTATCTTCAAAATCTTCTGAGAATGCATATGACCTCTTCCCCTTCCCTCGCACCTTAATGCTGTCACAGGTACATGTCCGTGGGAGAATCCCTTTGGTTCTCATAGTCTGCATTCATTGCAGAATTCTTACAGCATCACATTAATTCTCCCGAAGCCAGTTCCTGTTGGTCCAGCAAGCGAAAACCTTTGAAGCCTTTGAACGTGTTGAAGCCTTTCAAGTTAAAGTTTATGGCTTCAGAGAAAGCAGCAAGGAAGGGTGGCAGAAAGCGTCGTGGAGAAACATCCAGAGATCTGCCAGATGAACTCTCAGAACTGTACAAGACAGATCCTGATGAGGATACTATCAGAGCAAGACCCGAATCCAATGGATTGGAAGATATTGGGCAGAACAATGGTACAAATACCGATTTGTAACCCAAGAATATGCTGAGAAAAATGCCATCAAGAGACCGTGGGGAGACATCCAATACAAGAATCTTCTACCCAGGTCTAGAGATGAAGCCATTGCTCAAGGCTTCTATCCCTGCATGGTCCGTGGGCCACAGCCAGCTGATGCACACCCATCGTCACTACTATGGTGTCGTGATGACAATCTATTCAAGCGCAACTTCCAGTTTGCCCAGAACTCAGCGAAGCAGAACAAGAAGACTTTGGGGTTAGACTTCAACCCTGGTCCCTCAGCACCAAGGGCAGATGGCACACGAGATGCAGAACCCAATGTCATCGGTCCTTTCAACAACCTTGAAGGCCTCATCACCCGCATCTTAGTTCAAGGGACTGCAGTGAATGAGCCTGCAGCTGACGCTGAATCAGAAGAAGCTCCTGCAGCGCCGAAGACAAAGAGGATGAAGAAGCCTAAAGCTTCAAAGCCTGCCCCCTCACCAAAAATCTCAAGGGAGAAGCCACTGGAAACTGCACCTCCTGAAGACAATGTGCAGTCCGAAGACTTATCTCGCATCTCCAAGCCCCAGAAAGTCAAGATGCCTCTGCCTCACACCGGACAAGAGCTAACTGCTGCTGCCATTCTGTGCAATGACGACATTGATCTGTCAAGTGATGAAGATCTAGCAGATGACGCTCTTGAGCAACTCATCAAGAGCAAAGAAGAAGCAGAAATCTTCAATGATCTGCCTCTCTTTGATGTGACCATCATCCACAACTTCATTGACGAGTGGTTTGACACGCCAAACATCAGCTTTGAAGATCTGCAGCTACCAATAGGCCTCAGTGTCGCCTTCCAAGGCGCCATTGCTTCAGAACTCGCTATTGCCCAGTGCATTGTTGAACTAAAGCAAAAGATTGACTATGAAAAGGCTCAGTTCAAGAAGCATATGGCCAAGCTCAGCGTGCAGGAAGTGAAGAACTTTAAGAGTATGATGCACAAGCTCAAGGAAGCCTTTGTAAAGAAACGTGCAGAAGCTCAGGGTTCGCGTGAGCGCATGAAGACTCTGGCTGACAGATGTGTGCAAGCCTATAATGAGGCTGAGAAGCGCAAGGCCCTTGGGTGTCCTGGCATCGACCCCAGGATGGCCGCAAAGAAGAAGAAGAAGCTTGCTACGGCTGAACCTGACGCACCAAGGCAGGAAGCAGTTCCTATTGTCTTCCCAAGTAAAATGACTGGCTCGAAGCCAAAAAGCCGGTCAACAGCTTCAGAGCTCAAGAAGACAAGGACTGCTGAGGCTGAAGCTAGGAAGAGGAAACATTCTGAAGCCTCTCCAACTGCACCCTCCAAGAAGAAGAGGAAGACCAATAAAGATCGGGCAGCTCCCACAGAGCCCTTGATAGTTGAACCCATTTCTATGGTCTATCCTGAAGCTGAACGCCAACTGACTATCCATGAGCCTGCTTCCACAGAGGCTCATGAAGCTGAAGACTTTCCAGCAGCTGATCCCATCGCTACTGAAGACAATCGTCAACATGACAATGTAGAAGATGGTGCAGTCCTTCCTCTGAACAGAGAACTCATCAGCATTGGTCGTCCACTGACGCCAATTGCACAGGATGCTTCATGGGCAGATTGCCCACAAGAGGAAGAAGACTCTGAGGCCCAACCCACTCCAACTCCACAGGCGTCGCCCGCATTGTGCAGGATTCGCAAAGGTCCAAGGCCTCAAGTCTCTGCTGAAGACAATCCGGCTGCATCAGCCGCGGAAGAAGAAGTCCCACAAGTTCCTACTCCCCTGTCCCAACAAGAAGCAGTTCTCAAGGAGAACGTGCCCGTGACCGACCCTCCAGCTCGTCAAGTGGAGGATGAAAATCTTGCGGCTGCCACAACCACCAATGAAGCTAATGTGGAGCCCTCCCCAACGGAAGAAGAAGACAGCGAAGCCACTGATACCGTCACTTCTGTTCCTGAGTCTGCTGTCGGTCCCCAGTTCGACTATCATGTTGAGCACATGCCTCAGGTACAGAAGCCAATCCCAAGATTGCCAAGGTTCCCAGGTCCTGCATCAGCACCTGGCTCCTTCAATATCAATGGCTTCAGGGCAGACAACACATTCTTCGATAGCTCCAGGAACCCCTACTCAAGGGAAAGGATATCATCTGATCAGTTCTGGAGCTATCCTCAGCGAAGCTATTACTCATGCATTCTTTACAACCAAGGTCGCATCTTCCCACACAGGCGCCTTGACATTGAAGCCATAGCTGGTCTGCCCTGTCTGGAAGAAGCTTTGGATTGCTTCAAGGAAGTTGGACTGCTGCCGTTCATTACTGACCAAGAGCATTGGAATGAAGAGCGGCTGCTCCAATTCTATGCCACACTTCACATCCGTGGGTACAGCAGAGATCCAAAGACTTGGGTCCTGGAGTGGATGACCGGAAATGTTCATCACGAAGCCAATGCATTTGACATCATTGAGCTCACTGGTTTGCCCACTCTTGGCGATCTCTACGAGCATGGCTGTCAGCTGCATAGTGAAGCTATTGAGAGCATCTCTAAGAGGCCGGAACCTGATATGAGTCAGATGCTCAGCATGATGAAGCCATTGCCCCAAGATGCTGCTTATGCAACAGAGTTCTTCATTGAAGACCTTGAGTATCTGCCACGAACCATCTATCACATCATTAGGCGAACTCTCTAGCCCATCAAAGGGCACTCTTCAAATGCCAAGCTTGAGGGTGCAATGAAGACTTTGGTCTTCTATATTCTTCATGGAAAATGCTTCAATGCACATGACTTATTCATCCGCCAACTTGCTGCATCGGGCTCTGATCTGTTTGGCTTGAAGTTCTACGCCCCATGGGTAATGCGGCTAATCAAACTTCACTCCGATATCTCATATCAGCCATCTGCTCGCAATCATAGGATTTTTCTGCCTGATGTGGATATCTCTACTGAAGCCATCTATCCTGAGCCTGCAAAGGAACCTCTAAGTCTTCAGAATGCAGAGCATCAGATTTTCTCACAGAACA
The DNA here is from genome assembly GCF_003073215.2 of Triticum urartu. Classification (NCBI taxonomy): domain Eukaryota; kingdom Viridiplantae; phylum Streptophyta; class Magnoliopsida; order Poales; family Poaceae; genus Triticum; species Triticum urartu. The sequence continues at coordinate 112,958 of NW_024116061.1, read as the reverse complement.
TTGAAGGAGTTGAAGTAGTCACTCGGGTGTATCCTTTGGCTGGCACTACACGTGCACCACACCCTGCGTCTACTGAAGCCACTGATAGTACAACTGCTCCAAGACCCAAGAAGCGCACTCGTGTTCTCAACGACCGAGAGCTTCTTGTGGCTCTTCATCAGAAAAAGGATAGGCATCATGACTGGCTGAAGCGTCAGATGAAAAGTCTCTTGGTGGAAGTTAATCGCATTCGCAATCTTGCCACCAAGAATGCTTTTGTTGCCCATGAAACCTGTCACCGTACATGGAAAGGGCTAACGATGATGTGTTCTGAAGATGATCTCCAAGAGGATGGCTTCACTGAGCGATTCAAGTTTGACTCCACACCTCCTCGAAGAGCTGTGCTGCTAGGAACTCCACCCCTTTAAGACTCTGAGTTCTCTTCATCTGCTGCAACAGTGACTGCCAGAGTTATCGAGGATGAAGATGATGCTACTTCACCACCACCTCCTTCAGCACGCGTCAACTCTGCTCCAAGCTCTTCAGCACCGCCAAACACCACCAACGACCCTGCTACTTCACCTACTCCGCACGGGAACGAGTAGATGCTCTATGTCTTCAAACCTTTTTGGTCCTTACTGACAAAAGGGGAAGAAGCATATGAGGTTGATAGTCTTCAAGCGGGTCCATATGGGCGGGTGCTTTATATTTTGCTTCGTGCTTACAACTCTCGTTTTGCTACATTTGGTTCTTTGAGTTGTAACACTTAAACTCGATGGTCGTCTGCTACTTATCTGCCACTTTGTTTTGCGATGATAAATTCCGCATGTGCGACGATAAATTCCGCACTTAGATCATTCTGCAGACGTCCATTTTCCATTATGCATGTCATTATCTTCATATACTTTCACGTGCATAGTGGATTGTCATCATAAGTTGAAGTGGATCTCCACAAGTACAACCTGCCATGTGCATTTGCATTCCAAAAGCAAATTACCTATATGCACATCTTCAAGGGGAGCCCTTGCAACTTATGAAGACAATTCCTTATCCTTTACAATTTCACAGATTATATTCCCCGTTTAAAACTTCAACTAGTTTGTCATCAATCACCAAAAAGGGGGAGATTGTAAGTGCATCTAGTGCCACCCCTAGTTGGTTTTGGAGTATTAACGACAAACCTAGTTGAGGGACTAATGTGTTTGTGAGAATTGCAGGATAACACAGGTAGAAGTCCCTCATTGATTCGGTTTTCCTACCAGAGATGACCCCTAAAAATGTATGAAGACATTGAAGTCAAAGGTGGTATATGAAGATATTCACATTGAAGACTATGACAAGAGAAGACACCACATGAAGCCTATGGAGCTCGAAGACTTAGATCTTTCGTAGTTCTTTTTCTTTTGTGTTGAGTCATAGGAACCACCGTACTGTTAAGTGGGGTCCAAGAGAACCAGTCAGACTGACTGAAGTGATGCCTAACCAAAAACCTATGTCTTCGAGTGAAGACTATGAGAGCGAATCTTGTCCAGAGTCGGACAAGTCAGCTTTGCTTGTAGCCCAAGTAAAGTTGCCATGTGAGTTTGAAATCTGACCGTTGGAACACGTGTCAGTTCCTTAGTGACCCAGGGTCATTTCGGACAAATTAGGTTGTGTTGCCAATGGCTATAAATAGCCCACCCCCCACAACCATAAACGGTTGGCTACTCAGATTGAGAATACGGCTTTTGTCGTTTGAGAGCAACCCACCTCGAAGCCTTTGAGAGAGAATTCCTTGCGAGGATAAAGCCCTAACCACCTAGAGCCAGAGAGAATTGGGCATCACTTAAGTCTTCTTGTCTGTGTGATCTGAAGACTTATTACACTTGAGGACTGTGCATCCTCCAGCCGGATAGGCGTCGCATTCTGAGCATCCAAGAGACATTGTGGATTGCCAGTGAACGAAGTCTGTGAAGGTTTGGGAGTCTACCTTGAAGACTTACCAGAGTGATTGGGCGAGGTCTGTCTGACCTTAGCTCAAGGGGAATACGGTGAGGACTGGGTGTCCTGAGCTGCGTGTTCAGGACTGGGTGTCCGGGACTGTGTGTCCTAAGGTTTAAATACCTAGCCGCCCCAACCAGACGTACATTTGTCACAACAACTGGAACTGGTCCAACAAATCATTGTCTTCAACGAGTCACTGGTTTCATCTTCCCTTCCCTTTACTTACTGTTGCTCCTTGTGAAGTCATTGTATGTTTGCACTATCTTTTGTCTTCACTGAGTGACTGCATGCTCTGTATGGCTTCATAATATCTTCCTACCTGATCCTTACTACATTGCTGCTATTAAGTCATTGTGCTTTCACTTCATTGAATACTTGACTATGGCTTGTCTAGTGTAGTCTACCTTCCGCTGTATGGTAATAGGTTTATTTCTATCGTTTGTCTTCATAACTTCCACGTTTTGAAGACTTTCATAAAAATCGCCTATTCACCCCCCCTCTAGTCGATATAACGCACTTTCAGATGCACAAGCAGTATTCCCGCTTAGTACAAGTGAAGGCTAGCAACAGACTGGGAATCGACCAACTAGAGAGAGACAACAGCCATGTACATGCATTAAAATTAATAAACATTGGATGCAAGCATGAGTAGGATATAATCCACCATGAACATAAATATCGTGAAGGCTATGTTGATTTTGTTTCAACTACATGCGTGAACATGTGCCAACCCAAGTCACTTAAATCATTGAAAGGAGGATACCACCCCATCATACCACATCATAACCATCTCAATAGCATGTTGGCACACAAGGTAAATCATTATAACTCATAGCTAATCAAGTATGGCACAAGCAACTATGATCTCTAATTGTCATTGCAAACATGTTTATTCATAATAAGCTGAATCAAGAACGACGGGCTCATCATATTTACAAAAACAAAAGAGGTCGAGTTCATACCAGCTTTTCTCATCTCAGTCAGTCCATCATATATCATCATAACTGCCTTTCACTTGCACGACCGAACGGTGTGAATAATAATAAGAGTGCACGTGCATTGGACTAAGCTGGAATCTGTGAGCATTCAATAAACAGGAGAAGACAAGGCAATAGGGGCTCTTGGTTAAATCAACAATAATGCATATAAGAGCCACTACAACAATTTAATTATGGTCTTCTCCTACTGACCCCCAAATAAAATAAAAGAAATGAAACTATTTACACGGGAAAGCTCCCAACAAGCAAAAGAAGAACGGGAAATATTTTTGGGTTTTCTTTTTAATTATTACTACTACAGCAGAAAAATAAACTACTACTAATTTTTTTTTGGTTTTTCTTAAGGTCTAACAAACACACAAGAAGAAAGCAGGAAAAAGAAAATAAACTAGCATGGATATTACAGTGAAAAAGTATGAGCACCGACATCTAGCAATGAGTGTGTGTGAACATAAATGTAATGTCAGTGAGAAATATGTACTCCCCCAAGCTTAGGCTTTTGGCCTAAGTTGGTCTATGGCCACGGCTGGCCTGGCGGATATCCATAATAATAGTTGTTGGGGTCGTACTATGATGAGGAAGGATAGTTGGGATCATACTGATGTGCAGCGGTTATCACCTGCTGAGCTGCAGCGTGGAGTCTGGCTGCCTCCGCTCTCCTCTCGTACTCCTCTGCCTCTTGTCTGGTAATAACATATCTTCCTTTTGTCTATGAATCAAAGAAGGAAGGAGCAGGGAGAGTAATACGGAAAACACGTCGTTTATCAAAAATTAAGCGATATAAGAGAGGTGATTCAGGCCTCTCGACAAACTGGTGCGAAGCCATAGAGTTACAATCTAAATATGCAGGAGGCAACTCCATATCACCCTCACAAATGTCTATTTCAAGAAAATGAGCTAAGCAGGTTGCATAAATTCCTCCAAAGAAATCTCCATTATGTCTATTATGATGCAACCTACGAGCTACAATGGCTCCCATATGATAAGATTGGTCTCCTAACACAGCACTCCTAAGAATGCTGAGATTAGGGACACACATGTGACATGCTTCATCCTTAGCATTTATGCATCTGCCAATGAAAAGAGCAAAATAATGTATAGCAGGAAAGTGAATGCTCCCTATGGTAGCCTGTGTTATATCTCTGGATTCCCCCACAGTTATACTAGCAAGAAAGTTTTTAAATTCAGATTTAGGGGGATCCCTAATACTGCCCCATGATGGAAGTTCGCAAGCAGAAGTGAAATCCTCTAGGTCCATGGTATAAGATTTTTCATAAAGATCAAACATGACTGAAGGAGAATTATGCGAAGATGAATACTCAAACCTCCTCACAAATGAACTTGTGAGATCATGATACTGGGGGCATTTGTCAGCCTCAAAATCCTCAAGACCGGCACTGCGCAAATATGATTTGAATTCTTCTTTAATTCCCACATGGTCCATAAAATTTTCCGACGGCCATTCGCTAGGCCGTACTGGAGCGTCTCTTGGTGGATCCCCGTCAGCATCGCGCATAGCAATTCTGGGTCCTTGCTTCTTAGAGGAACCACCTTGGAACATCTCCCTAAACATATTGTTTTTCTCTAAAAAATTCTGAAATTTTTAGTAACTTCAAAATAAAAGTGAACCAAACTCAATAAAACTGATAGCAACTACTCCTACAAGTGCCTAGAGCCTATATCAAGCATTAGAACTACTTGGAACCATATAAATTTGACATGCAAGCTCAAGAACATGGTCACCTATGCAGCACAAATTTGCAAAGAATAAAGCACTAGAACAAAAACTAATTGGACCAATGGAGGAGTCACATACCAAGGAACAATCTCCCCAAGCAGTTTTGAGAGAGGTGCTTTGAGCAAGGAGATCAAGAATCGCAGCAAAAGTGGCTGGAACTCGTGCTTGAGTTGGTTTTTCGGGTTTGTGTGAGATAGAGGAAGAAGATGGGTGCTGGGATAAGTGGAGGAGGGCCACCGTGGGCCCACGAGGCGGGGGCCGCGCCCACCACCCTCGTGGCCAGGTGGCAGCTCCTCCCGCGGTAATTTTTGCACAGTAAATCCTCAAATATTCCCGAAAAAATCATATTAAATTGGCATGTCATTCTGAGGACTTTTATTTTCGGGATATTTTTATGTTGCACGGATAAGTCAGGAAACAGACAGAAAAATACTATTTTTACTTTATTTAATATAAATAACAGAAGGTAAAAGTGGGGTGCAGAAGTTTGTGCTTCTAGTTTCATCCATCTCATGCTCATCAAAAGGAATCCACTAACAAGGTTGATCAAGTCTTGTTAACAAACTCATTCCGATAATCATGAAACCGGAGAAATTTCAAATAATACTAAGTTACCTCAACGGGGATATGCACATCCCCAATAATAAGAATATCACATTTCTTCTGGACAGTAGGAAGAGGAAATTCAAAACCTCCAAATATAATCGATGGAATTTTTCCAATAGAGTTGATACTATGAACTTGAGGTTGTTTCCTCGAAAAGTGTACCGTATGCTCATTACCATTAACATGAAAAGTGACATTGCCTTTGTTGCAATCAATAACATCCCCTGCCGTATTAAGAAAAGGTCTTCCAAGAATAATCGACATACTATCACCCTCGGGAATATCAAGTATAACAAAGTCCGTTAAAATATTAACGTTTGCAACCACAACAGGCACATCCTCACAGATACCAACAGGTATAGCAGTTGATTTATCAGCCATTTGCAAAGATATTTTAGTAGGTGTCAGCTTATTCAAGTCAAGTCTACGATATAAAGAGAGAGGCATAACACTAACACCGGCTCCAAGATCACATAAAGCAGTTTTAATATAATTTCTTTTAAAGGAGCAAGGTATAATAGGTAGTCCGGGGTCTCCAACTTTCTTTGGTATTCCACCCTTAAAAGTGTAATTAGCAAGCATGGTGGAAATCTCAGCTTCCGGTATCTTTCTTTTATTAGTAATGATATCCTCCATATATTTAGCATACGGATTTGTTTTGAGCACATCAGTTAATCGCATATGCAAAAAGATAGGCCTAATCATTTCAGCAAAGCGCTCAAAATCCTCGTCATCCTTTTTCTTGGATGGTTTCGGAGGAAAAGGCATGGGTTTCTGAACCCAAGGTTCCCTTTCTTTACCATGTTTCCTAGCAACAAAGTCTCTTTTATCATAACGTCGATTCTTAGATTGTGGGTTATCAAGATCAACAGCAGGTTCAATTTCTACATCATTATCATTACTAGGTTGAGCATCATCATGAACATCATCATTAATATTTTTACTAGGTTCATGTTCATTACCAGATTGTGTTTCAGCATCAGACATAGAAATATCATTTGGATTATCAGGTGGTTCAGAAATAGGTTCACTAGAAGTTTGCACAGTTCTATCATTTTTCTCCTTCTTCTTTTTAGAAGAACTAGGAACATCAATATTATTTCTTTGAGAATCTTGCTCGATTCTCTTAGGGTGGCCTTCAGGATACAAAGGTTCCTGAGTCATTCTACCAGTTCTAATAGCCACTCTAACAGCATAATCATTTTTCTTTCTATTCATTTCATCAAGCATTTCTTTTTGAGCCTTAAGTACTTGTTCTACTTGAGTGGTAACCATAGAAGCATATTTGCTGACAAGTTTAAGTTCACCTTTAATATCAGCCATATAATCACCCAAGCGTCTAATCATATAAGCATTTTCTTTTAATTGTCTACCAAAATAAGCATTGAAGTCGTCTTGCTTATACATAAAGTTATCAAACTCATCCAAGCATTGACTAGCAATTTTAGTAGGAGGGACTTCAGCTTTATCATATCTATAGAGAGAATTTACCTTTACTACCTGTGTCGGGATATCGGGATCAGGAGGTTCTTCAGTAAATAAATAATTGAGATCATATGTTTCTTCAACAGGTGGTATATTAAGACCATGTATTTCTTCAATAGGAGGTAAATTCTTAACGTCTTCATCTTTAATACCTTTCTCTTTCATAGATTTCTTTGCCTCTTGCATATCTTCGGGACTGAGAAATAAAACACCTCTCTTCTTTGGAGTTGGTTTTGGAATAGGCTCAGTAATTGGAGCAGGAGATGGCTCAGGAGCTGGTTCAGGAGGTGCCCAATTATTTTCATTTTTCAACATATTATTCAATAGAATTTCAGCTTCATCCGGTGTTCTTTCCCTGAAAAGAGAACCAGCACAACTATCCAGGTAATCTCTGGAAGCATCGGTTAGTCCATTATAAAAGATATCAAGTATTTCAGTTTCTTAAGAGGATGATCAGGAAAGGCATTAAGTAACTTGAGAAGCCTCCCCCAAGCTTGTGGGAGACTCTCTTCTTTAATTTGCACGAAGTTGTATATTTCCCTCAAAGCAGCTTGTTTCTTATGAGCAGGGAAATATTTAGCAGAGAAGTAATAAATCATATCCTGGGGACTACGCACACAACCAGGATCAAGAGAATTAAACCATATCTTAGCATCACCCTTTAATGAGACGGAAATATTTTGAGTATATAGAGGTAACGCGGTCTCTCATCATTAGTGAACAGGGCAGCTATATCATTTAACTTAGTAAGATGTGCCACAACAATTTCAGATCCATAGCCATAAAACGGATCAGATTCAACCAAAGTAATTATATCAGGATCAACGGAGAATTCATAATCTTTATCAGGAACACATATAGGTGAAGTAGCAAAAGCAGGGTCGGGTTTGATTCTATCTCTAAGTGATTCTTTGTTCCATTTAATTAATAACCTCTTAAACTCATATCTATCTTTGCAAGCAAAAATAGCGGCAGAAGATTCCATATCAAAAAGATAACCTTCAGGAATAACGGGCATATTTTCATCATCATTATCATCATCATATTCAGATTCAATAATTTATTTTTCTCTAGCCCTAGCAATTTGTTCATCAAGAAATTCACTAAGGGGCACAGTAGTATCAGGCATAGAAGCAGTTTCATCATAAGTACATGCATAGCAGAAGTGGCATCATCAATAACACGCGACATATCAGAATGAATAGCAGAAGCAGGTGTAGGTGTCGCAAACTTACTCATAACAGAAGGTGAATCAAGTGCAGAGCTAGATGGCAGTTCCTTACCTCCCCTCGTAGTTGAGGGACAGATCTTGGTTTTTGGATCTCTCAAGTTCTTCATAGTGTCCAGCAGATATATATCCCAAATGACTCAAAGAATAGAGCTATGCTCCCCGGCAACGGCGCCAGAAATCAGTCTTGATAACCCACAAGTATAGGGGATCGGAACAACTTTCGAGGGTAGAGTATTCAACCCAAATTTATTGATTCGACACAAGCGGAGCCAAAGAATATTCTCAAGTATTACCAGCTGAGTTGTCAATTCAACCACACCTGGAAACTTAGTATCTGCAGCAAAGTGTTTAGTAGCAAAGTAATATGATAGTGGTGGTAGCAGCAACAAAAGTAAAGACAACAAAAGTAATGTTTTTGGTATTTTGTAGTGATTGTAACAGTAGCAGCGGGAAAGTAAATAAGCGTAAACCAGTATATGGAAAACTCGTAGGCACCGGATCAGTGATGGATAATTATGCCGGATGCGGTTCATCATATAACAGTCATAACATAGGGTGACACAGAACTAGCTCCAATTCATCAATGTAATGTAGGCATGTATTCCGTAAATAGTCATACGTGCTTATGGAAAAGAACTTGCAGGACATCTTTTGTCCTACCCTCCCGTGGCAGCGGGGTCCTATTGGAAACTAAGGGATATTAAGGCCTCCTTTTACTAGAGAACCAGAACAAAGCATTAGCACATAGTGAATACATGAACTCCTCAAACTAGGGTCATCACCGGGAGTGGTCCCGATTATTGTCACTTCGGGGTTGCTGGATCATAACACATAGTAGGTGACTATAGACTTCCAAGATAGGATCAAGAACTCACATATATTCATGAAAACATAATAGGTTCAGATCTGAAATCATGGCACTCGGGCCCTAGTGACAAGCATTAAGCATAGCAAAGTCATATCAACATCAATCTCAGAACATAATGGACACTAGGGATCAAACCCTAATAAAACTAACTCGATTACATGATAAATCTCATCCAACCCATCACCATCCAGCAAGCCTACGATGCAATTACTCACGCACGGTGGTGAGCATCATGAAATTGTGATGGGGGATGGTTGATGATGACGACGGCGATGAATCCCCCTCTCTGGAGCCCCGAACGGACTCCAGATCAGCCCTCCCGAGAGGTTTTAGGGCTTGGCGGCGGCTCCGTATTGTAAAACGCGATGATTTCTTCTCTCTGATTTTTTTCTCATCGAAACTCAATATATGGAGGTGGAGTTGGAGTCGGAGACGCAACAGGGGGGCCCACGAGGTAGGGGGCGCGCCCTAGGGGGGGGCGCCCCCACCCTCGTGAGAATGGTGTGGACCCCCTGGTCTTCATCTTCGGTGAGGATTTTTTATTGTTTTTTCTAAGATGTTCCGTGGAGTTTCAGGTCATTCCGAGAATATTTGTTTTCTGCACATAAAACAACACCGTGGCAATTTTGCTGAAAACAGCGTCAGTCCGGGTTAGTTCCATTCAAATCATACAAGTTAGAGTCAAAAATAATGGCAAAAGTGTTTGGAAAAGTAGATACGACGGAGACGTATCACTCAGCAGCCACATAGTGCTCATCCTCAGAATCTGAGGTTTTCTTTCTTCTGGTCCTGGTGGCTGCCTTAGGCAAGTTGCTGGGGGTACTTCTGCTTCCTTCATCAAAGCTGCTAGAGGGACTAGCGCCCTCACTCAAGTTCACTTGCTCCTCAGACTTGTTCTGACTGTCACTCTGATCTGACATGATGCAAACATTGATAGCAGACCCTGTGAATGGATTATAGATGAGGTAGAATGGATGAGCATCACAAAGTGCAGAGGTTTTTGCAACAGAATGAATCAAAAACTTAGTTTTAGTTTTCCACAGAAAGCATTTCGGATCTACCGATTTGAAATCTCGGTGATACCGAAGCAGCTGTTGGAACCTAAACTAGTGAACTCGGTCAGACCGAGTCATAGTTCGGTGGCACCGAGACTGCTAGGGTTTCACAAAGACTCGACCTCGGTCAGACCGAGAATCACATGTGCAATGGCCTGAGCCAAATCGGTGGAACCGATTTCAACAACTCGGTAGGTCCGAGATGGTTTCGGCGGAAACTGTAGGATCGAAAGTATGTCTAGAGGGGGGTGATTAGACTACTTGACCAAATAAAAACTTAACCTTTTCCAAATTTTAGTTCTTGGCAGATTTTAGCTATTGTAGGACAAGTCAAGCAATCATCACACAATTCAAGAAAGCATGCAAAGAGTATATTGGCAGCGGAAAGTAAAGCATGCAACTTGCAAGAATGTAAAGGGAAGGGTTTGGAGAATTCAAACGCAATTGGAGACACATATGTTTTTTCCGTGGTTCGGATAGGTGGTGCTATCCTACATCCACGTTGATGGAGACTTCAACCACGAAGGGTAACGGTTGCGCGAGTCCACGGAGGGCTCCACCCAAGGGCAATGGTTGCGCGAGTCCACGAAGGGCTCCACCCACGAAGGGTCCACGAAGAAGCAACCACCCACAAAGGGTCCACGAAGAAGCAACCTTGTCTATCCCACCATGGCCATCGCCCACGAAGGACTTGCCTCACTAGCGGTAGATCTTCACGAAGTAGGCGATCTCCTTGCCCTTACAAACTCCTTGGTTCTACTCCACAATCTTGTCGGAGGCTCCCAAGTGACACCTTGCCAATCTAGGAGACACCACTCTCCAAGAAGTAACAAATGGTGTGTAGGTAATGAACTCCTTGCTCTTGTGCTTCAAATGATAGTCTCCCCAACACTCAACTCTCTCTTAGGGTTTGGATTTGGTGGAAAGAGGGTTTGAGTGGAAAGCAACTTGGGAAGGCTAGAGATCAAGATTCATATGGTAGGAATGGAATGTCTTGGTCTCAACACATGAGTAGGTGGTTTTCTCTCAGAACATATGAGTTGGAATGGTGTGTGTGTTCTGATGGCTCTCTCGTTTAATGAGAAGGAGGTGGAGGGGTATATATAGCCTCCACACAAAATCCAACCGTTACACAGTTTTCCAATCTCGGTGGGACCGAATCAGTAAGCTTGGTCTGACCGAAGTTGTAAACCTAGTGACCGTTAGGATTTTCGGTGGGACTGATATGCAACTTGGTAGGACTGATTCGGTTAGGGTTTGGGCATAACGTAATCTCGGTGAGACCTATTACACAAACTTGGTGAGACCGAGTTTGGTAATTAGCTAACCAGAGAGTTGGTCAGGCAAACTCGGTGGGACCGATTTGCTCTTTCGGTGAGACCGAGTGGAACTCGGTGAGACTGAAAAGTTACAAAGAGGAAACACTGAGTTTACATTGCAATCTCGGTTGGACCGATTCGCTCTTTCGGTGGGACCGAAAAGTTATGAAAGGGAAACAGAGAGTTTGCAACCCCATCTCGGTGGGACCGAGATCCTTATCGGTAGGACCGAATTGCTAGGGTTTGGCAGTGGCTTATGACAATTGAAACTCGGTGGCGCCGGATAGGAAGAATCGGTAGGACCGAGTTTGGCTTAGGGTTTAGGTCATATGTGGATATGGGAAAGTAGTTGAGGGTTTTGGAGCATATCATTAAGCACATGAAGCAAGAGGCTCATTAAGCAACACCTCATCCCTCCTTGATAGTATTGGCTTTTCCTATGGACTCAATGTGATCTTGGATCACTAAAATATAAAATGAAGAGTCTTGAGCTTTTGAGCTTGAGCCAATCCTTTGTCCTTAGCATTTTGAGGGTTCCACTTTCACATCCATGCCATGCCAATCATTGAGCTTTCCTGAAATAATCATCTTGGCATAGTATTAGCTCAATGAGCTATATGTTGTTATGAATTACCAAAACCACCTAGGGATAGTTGCACTTTCAATCTCCCCTTTTTTGGTAATTGATGACAACATATAGATCAAAGCTTCGACAAATGATAATAAGCATGAAATATATCGTCGCTTTGAGAAGTATGTGATAAGTAAGAGCTCCCCCTAAATTTGTGCATATTTAAAATTTGCTTTGGACTGCAAATGCACAAAGAGTTAGAGTCATGGGTTACTCTTCCATGTCACATACATCTTGGTGGAGCGCTTAAAATGATAAGAATGAAATACATGCACTCATCACCAAGAATAGTGAATGATCACACAAGATAGATAAGATGATAATATTAAGCAAACATTAAGTGTAGCTTATGATCACACACATGATCATCGATGTCTCACAAATAATGACGTAGTATCAAGCACTCAAAAGCAGAACAAGTTCGAAAGACCACCAAATAAAGCAAGAGAGAAAAGCAACACTCTCTCTCTCTCGAAGCCTATGGTCTATACATCTTGTCCCCCTTTGGCAACAAGTTACCAAAAAGTTCCTAGAAAATGCATAGCACTAGATCGACGCTCAGGCTTGATCTTCAGGTGGTGGTGGAGTCCGAATCACTCCAAGGACGAAGGCTTCTGTAGATGTTGAAGTAGTCGCTGGAGTTGGAGCTGAGGTAGATGCTGGAGCTGGTGGAACTGAGGCTGTAGCTGGTGCTGAAGTGGTGGCTCTGGTGTCAGCAACTGGCACGGCAGATGACCTCGGGCCTCGTGGCACTCTGGCAAAGGTATGAGTGGTAGTCCTGCCTCTCCTCTCCTGCATGTCCTCCTGAAGCTGCTCCACTGCAGACTGAACTTCCGTTACCTTGACATCCAAGTCATAGAAGTTCTGTTCCATGATCCTATCTAGGCTCTGCTGATTCTAAGTGAGTGTGACCAGACTTTGCTCAATCCTCAGCGTGGATGCAATCAAGTAACCAAGCTGCTCTTGTTTAGTCTTCAAGAAGTATTCGGATGCCTCCTCTTGGGTAGGCATCTTGGCAGCTTTCTCCTTCCTTGCCTTCTCCTTCTTTGCAAATGCTTGAGCAGATGATGGCTCGTTCTCAGTCATGACAACTTCATTGTCCTCGAAATCTGGACGGATGGGCAGGTGTTCCTTGTCCAACAGATATATGCCCGTGCCCATCTTGGAGTTGATGAGCTCCTGAATTTGAGGGGCATATCCACAGCTCCTCTTCTGATCTGCTGCAGTCCTCTTAATTGTTTCCACTATGAGGCTCATCACCTTGAACTTCTGAGGCACATCAAACACATGTAGCAAGTTGATAGCATGACCTCTGATCATCTTGTGATCTCCAGACTTAGGCAATAAGGTGTGCCTTAGTATCCAATTGATCGTCGGGAGCCCTGACAGAAGGTGATGCACAAAGCCAAATTTGAAGGTGTCAAGAGCTTCATTGGGAATTTCCTTGTACATATTGGACATGGAGTTATGGTCCATCTTCTTCTTGGCATAGATATCCAAGTCATCATCTTGCTCCTCTGGGGCATTAATGATCTGTGCCCACTCAGCCACTGTGGATTGGTACCTTGTACCCTCAGACATCCATGTGATCCTCCCATCTGGATAAAAGTGTGCCGTGGAGTAGAACTGCATGATAAGTTCCTCATTCCACTTTGTGAGCTTCTGCCCAACAAAGTCCTCTACTCCACACGCCTGAAGCTGTCCTGTACTCCTGGGTAGTGTTCTTCCTTCTCCTTTATGTAGGTCCAGTCAACCCATCTCATGTCACAGACAATTGGCTTCTTATCTAGCAAAACAGTCTCATAGAAATCCTGCTGCTCCTTGGTGTGAAACCTGTAGTCCACGGCAGTCCTTCTCCTTGAAGCATACGGGTCTGCTTCTCTCCATTTCCTCAGCCCTGAATCTCTCCTGAGCTTCATATCCTCAGCCACAGGATGAGCATCGTTGTGGTCTGGGATCTTGGGCTTTAGCTTTCTCAGGACATTCTCCTCCTCATCCTCAGCAATAGTCTCAGGCACTGGGGCCTTGTTCTTCTCAGCTGCAGGAATGCTCCTTGTATTTCTCTTAGGTTTTGGCTTGGAGGCAGCTTTGGGCTTAGATGTAGTAGCCCCTGACCTTATGGCATCACCCATCAGCTTGGGTGCCTTGGGTGCTGGTGCAGCTACCTCTTCTTCCTCTTCTTCTTCCATGATGGAAGCTTTTCCAAGCACTCTAGCCACAGTCTGCTTCACCCTCTCCTTCCTTTTCTTTCCCTCAGCTGCAACTGGCTCTTGGGGAGTGGGCTTCTCAGTTGAGGCTCTTGCCTTTGACATGGGTTGCCTGCCTGCTGGCCTTTTGATTTTCAGACCTGGCTTAGTGCCTTGAGCTGGCTCAATTCTCTTGGAAGTGGCCTCTTCCTCTGCCACATAGTCCTCATCTTCGGAATCTGAAGTCCTCTTCTTCCTTTGTCTCGTGGCAGCCTTTGGCAAATTGCTAGGAGTGCTCCTGCTGCCTTCATCAGATGAACTGGAGGGACTAGTGCCCTCACTCATCACCACTTGCTGCTCTGACATATTTTGGCTATCACTTTGATCAGACATGCTGCAAACTGACTACTGACCCTGTGAATAGATTATAGATGAGATAGAAAAGATGAGCATCACAAAATGCAGAGTATTTTTGCAAAAGAATGATCCAAAAACTTAGTTTTAGTTTCCCACTGAAATCATCTCGGATCTACCGATTTTCAAACTCGGTGATACCGAAGCAGTTTTGGAACCTAAACTAGTGAACTCGGTAGGACCGAGTCACAGTTCGATGGCACCGAGACTGCTAGGGTTTCACTGAGTTCAAAAATCGGTCACACCGATAAGTAATTCTCAGTCAGACCGAGTCTCACTTGTGCAATGGCATAAGCCAAATCGGTGGGACCGAGTTTTTAAACTCGGTGGGTCCGAGATGGTTTCGGCGGAAACCTAAACCTAGAATTTTCGAATCAAACCTAATCTACGGGCGTTTTGGCTGGATAGAAGTTTCTCAAACGTGGCAAGAATCAATATGATCACAATGTGCTAGGAATCAGATTGAGGAATAGCACAAAGATCAAGTCCATACCCTAGTTCGGCGGGGACTTGCTACGGCGGCAACGGCGGGGAAGAATTCCTGTTGACGGTGACGGAGACTAGCGACTGGAGGCTGCTGGCGGCGAGAAGACGATCCGGAGACCACGAGGGCAGAGCAGGCTATCGCGCGGGCGAAGGGGTTCGGAGAAATTTCCAAATTTTTCCCGTGACTATATATAGCCCGACCCTGTCGGTGTGACCGAGTGGAACAACTCGGTGGCACCGAGATTCATAACTGTGTGCAGTTACTGAAACTCGGTGTGACCGAAAGGTTCAAATCGGTTGCACCAAGATCGAAAACCTAGATCAACTTAATGATCTCGGTAGGACCGAAAGTGGAGTATCGGTCAGACTGAGAATCATAAAGAGGTTTTGGAAGTTTAAGTCCATGACGAATCGGGGACTCCGAGCGCTCCTCACACAGAGTGGTTCGGATCTGACTTGATCAAATTTTGTGATGCAGCATGAATAGAGTTTGAGATGAGAAGAGCATAGATAGCTAGAGGAGGTGCTTAGGCATTCTTGTCCATCCACTTGGCAAAAGAAGATAAAACCAAACACTCAAAACAACAAGTGGATGTCCTCGAATGAGTAAAATGTGCAACCAGCATGCTCACACAATAAGATGGCAAATGAAATATGTGACAAGGCATGCACAACCAATTCTAGCATCTATCAAGCAATTTGCGATGACTAGGTCATCTATATATGAGTATATTGACTTAGGAGTCAAGTGAGAGCACTTGATCATAGGTCATACTCATCGTTTAAGCTCAAGTGGGGTTACCACTTTTACATAAAGCATTGTTTTGTTCACATCTTTAGAGTTGCTTTAGCTCAAGTCTTAGAGTAAGGCTCCCCCTAGATGTGATATCCCCCCTAAGAGGGATGAACTAACCTTGGGTTTTATTGATGATGACTTCATGTAGATATTGAAGATGTGGATGCTCAATGTTGATGTAGATCTCTTGGAGCTATCCATTTGAGTGAATTGCACTTTCAATACCTACATGGGTTAGTCCCACAAGGAACAAGCAAGGATATCCATAGACATAGAGTGATGCACACAAAAGATGATGTCCATGAAAACTTTTAGGTCACCTTGTCCCTTGTCTTACCAACAAGAGGGTTTGTGACTCCTTGAACTAGTGCAAGATGTGGAAGTTGATTGCACTTGTTCTTGCCAAAATGATAAGAGTGAAGTATGTTGGCGGAGTCACCCTCAAGAACTCTCTAGTTCTTCTTCTTTTGGATCCACACCATCTTGATGGGAATCCTTGGAGTTGTAGTCATACTTGATTAAGTGTAACTTGAAGTAGTCTTGGGAATCCACTTGACTAAGGTCTTTGGAGCTTCTTCAAATGCATCAATTTCCTCTTGAAGCTTGTCCTTGCCTTTTTGCTTGTAGTCTTGTGGTGGAAGATCATCTTGAGCTTGTGTCCCCTTGAAAGAAGTATACTTCTCTTGTTGAGGGACAAACTTTGTCTTGGGGTATTGCTCTTCTTCTCACTCAACTCCATTGGCATTGAACTTTCGTTCAAAACCAACACCTTGATTCTTCCGGTGCATTCCTTGCTTGCGCACAATTTCCTCGAATTGCTTACTCCCGGCAAGGCTTTTGTACACTCCTTTCTCTATAATTCCCTTCAATAAGCTATTTTCTTGCTCAAGTGTAACTTGGCTAAGAGAATTATTAGTGGAATCAAGAGAACTACTAGAAGCAACAATATTGGATTTAACATGATCATTGTTACTGCTAGAGGAAGAATCTTTCTTGTTAGACTTGACTTGAGGCATGTAAGTGGATAAGAGTAAACGCTTGGCAATGTAAGAAGAACTTTTCTTGCGGAGATCATCATTGATTGATTTTAAGAACTCATGCTCTTGCTCAAGATTGAGCTTTTCAAAACATAATTTCTCATGAGCTCTTAAAAGTTCTCGATGATCTTCGAAGATAGTGTCATGAGCTAACTTAAGAGTTTTTAGTTCTTTAGTTAGAGACTCAATCTTCTCCTTATCATTGTCATTCGTTTTATCTTGATTATCATGATTAATTTGTCTTTCATCATAGTATTCATCACTAGAGTTGTAAACAAGCAAATCATCACCTAACAAGTCATCTTCATCACTATTGAAATCAACATACTCGGGGTGTGTTACCTTAGGACCTTTGGCCATGAAGCATCTTCCAATTCCCTCATTTGGTGAGTCAAATATGTCGTAGGAGTTGGTTGACACAAGTGCTAGACCGGCAACACCTTCATCTTGAGTATCTTCGGAGCCGGAGTAATAACTTCTCTCAGAGTGGCTGTCGGAGTCGGAGCCGGATACCCATTCACCAACATGAGCTTGATGTCTTTGTCTTGTGTAGCTCCTTGATGATTTTTCCTTCCTTTCCGAATCCTTGCTTCTCCATGAGTATCTTCGTTCATAACGATCATCTCTACTCCTTCTCTCTCTTGGTGGTGATTCTTTGCTTCTTCTTTTTGGAGAATCTTCTCTTCTCTTGTAGGGAGCCGTACACTCATTGGAATAGTGTCTGGGTCTTCCACAATTGTAGAAGTTTCGCTCTCGACTAGAAGATCTTTTGTCATTGTAGGACCTTGACTTGAAGCTTCTATCTTTGCTTCTACTCTTGTAGTACTTGTTGAAGTTCTTCACCATTAAGCTCAATTCTTCATTGAAGTCTTGTTTCTCACTTGATGATGTAGGGGCTTCACATGAGGCTTTATAGGCACCACTTGATTTGTTGTGAAGTTCCTATTTATCCTTAAGTGACATCTCATGAGTAACAATTCTTCCAATCACTTCCGTTGGCTTGAGATCTTTGTAATTGGGCATCATTTGGATCAATGTGCACACGGTATCATATTTTCCATCCAAGGCTCTTAGAATCTTCTTGATGATGAATCTATCGGTCATCTCTTCACTTCCTAAGCCGGCAATCTCATTTGTGATGAGAGCAAGCCTAGAGTACATTTCAGCGACACCTTCACCATCCTTCATCTTGAACTTGTCAAGTTGGCTTTGAAGCACATCCAACTTGGATTCCTTGACGGAGTCGGTACCTTCGTGCATATCAATCAAAGTGTCCCAAATTTCCTTTGCATTCTCAAGACGGCTGATTTTTTTGAATTCTTTGGGGCACAATCCGTTGAACAGAATATCACAAGCTTGAGCATTGTATTGCAACATCTTCAACTCATCCGCGGTAGCTTCACGGTTTGGTTCTCTCCCATCAAAGAAGTCACCTTGGAAACCAACACACACAATAGCCCAAACGGCAGGGTTATGTCCAAGAATATGCATTTTCATTTTATGCTTCCAACTAGCAAAATTAGTAGCATCAAAGTAAGGACCTCTACGGTGATAATTTCCCTCGCTAGATGCCATACTCTCCTAGGTTGTGAAACCAAGGCTATGACCACCAAAAGCTATGGAGAACAAGAAAATGGAGACCAAAGCTCTGATGCCACTTGTAGGATCGAAAGTATGTCTAGAGGGGGGGGGGGATTAGACTACTTGACCAAATAAAAACTTAACCTTTTCCCAATTTTAGTTCTTGGAAGATTTTAGCTAATTTAGGACAAGTCAAGCAATCATCACATAATTCAAGCAAGCATGCAAAGAGTATATAGGCAGCGGAAAGTAAAGCATGCAACTTGCAAGAATGTAAAGGGAAGGGTTTGGAGAATTCAAACGCTATTGGAGACACGGATGTTTTTCCCGTGGTTCGGATAGGTGGTGCTATCCTACATCCACGTTGATGGAGACTTCAACCCACGAAGGGTAACGGTTGCGCGAGTCCACACAGGGCTCCACCCAAGGGTAACGGTTGCGCGAGTCCACACAGGGCTCCACCCACGAAGGGTCCACGAAGAAGCAACCACCCACAAAGGGTCCACGAAGAAGCAACCTTGCCTATCCCACCATGGCCAACACCCACACAGGACTGGCCTCACTAGCGGTAGATCTTCATGAAGTAGGTGATCTCCTTGCCCTTACAAACTCCTTGGTTCAACTCCACAATCTTGTCGGAGGCTCCCAAGTGACACCTAGCCAATCTAGGAGACACCACTCTCCAAGAAGTAACAAATGGTGTGTAGGTAATGAACTCCTTGCTCTTGTGCTTCAAATGATAGTCTCCCCAACACTCAACTCTCTCTCATAGGGTTTGGATTTGGTGGAAAGAAGATTTGAGTGGAAAGCAACTTGGGAAGGCTAGAGATCAAGATTCATATGGTAGGAATGGAATGTCTTGGTCTCAACACATGAGTAGGTGGTTCTCTCTCAGAACATATGAGTTGGAATGATGTGTGTGTTCTGATGGCTCTCTCACTTAATGAGAAGGAGGTGGAGGGGTATATATAGCCTCCACACAAAATCCAACCGTTACACAGTTTTCCAATCTCGGTGGGACCGAATCAATAAGCTCGGTCGGACCGAAAATGTAAACCTAGTGACCGTTAGTGATTTTCGGTGGGACTGATATGCAACTTGGTAGGACTGATTCGGTTAGGGTTTGGGCATAACGTAATCTCGGTGAGACCTATTACACAAACTTGGTGAGACCGAGTTTGGTAATTAGCTAACCAGAGAGTTGGTCAGGCAAACTCGGTGGGACCGATTTGCTCTTTCGGTGAGACCGAGTGGAACTCGGTGAGACTGAAAAGTTACAAAGGGGAAACACTGAGTTTACATTGCAATCTCGGTTGGACCGATTCGCTCTTTCGGTGGGACCGAAAAGTTACGAAAGGGAAACAGAGAGTTTGCAACCCCATCTCGGTGAGACCGAGATCCCTATCGGTAGGACCGAATTGCTAGGGTTTGGCAGTGGCTTATGACAATTGAAACTCGGTGGCGCCGGATAGGAAGAATCGGTAGGACCGAGTTTGGCTTAGGGTTTAGGTCATATGTGGATATGGGAAAGTAGTTGAGGGTTTTGGAGCATATCATTAAGCACATGAAGCAAGAGGCTCATTAAGCAACACCTCATCCCTCCTTGATAGTATTGGCTTTTCCTATGGACTCAATGTGATCTTGGATCACTAAAATATAAAATGAAGAGTCTTGAGCTTTTGAGCTTGAGCCAATCCTTTGGCCTTAGCATTTTGAGGGTTCCACTTTCACATCCATTCCATGCCAATCATTGAGCTTTCCTGAAATAATCATCTTGGCATAGTATTAGCTCAATGAGCTATATGTTGTTATGAATTACCGAAACCACCTAGGGATAGTTGCACTTTCAATCTCCCCTTTTTTGGTAATTGATGACAATATATAGATCAAAGCTTTGACAAATGATAATAAGCATGAAATATATCGTCGCTTTGAGAAGTATGTGATAAGTAAGAGCTCCCCCTAAATTTGTGCATATTTAAAATTTGCTTTGGACTGCAAATGCACAAAGAGTTAGAGTCATGGGTTACTCTTCCATGTCACATACATCTTGGTGGAGCGCTTAAAATGATAAGAATGAAATACATGCACTCATCACCAAGAATAGTGAATGATCACACACGATAGATAGGATGATAATATTAAGCAAACATTAAGTGTAGCTTATGATCACACACATGATCATCGATGTCTCACAAATAATGACGTAGTATCCAGCACTCAAAAGCAAACAAGTTCGAAAGACCACCAAATAAAGCAAGAGAGAAAAGCAACACTCTGTCTCTCGAAGCCTATGGTCTATACATCTTGTCCCCCTTTGGCAACAAGTTACCAAAAAGTTCCTAGAAAATGCATAGCACTAGATCGACGCTCAGGCTTGATCTTCAGGTGGTGGTGGAGTCCGGATCACTCCAAGGACGAAGGCTTCTGTAGATGTTGAAGTAGTCGCTGGAGTTGGAGCTGAGGTAGATGCTGGAGCTAAGGCTGTGGCTGGTGCTGACGTTGTGGCTCTGGTGTCAGCAACTGGCAGTGCAGATGACCTCGGGCCTCGTGGCACTCTGGCAAAGGTATGAGTGGTGGTCCTGCCTCTCCTCTCCTTCATGTCCTCCTGGAGCTGCTCTACTGCAGACTGAACTTCTGTTACCTTGATGTCCA
The DNA here is from genome assembly GCF_003073215.2 of Triticum urartu. Taxonomy (NCBI): domain Eukaryota; kingdom Viridiplantae; phylum Streptophyta; class Magnoliopsida; order Poales; family Poaceae; genus Triticum; species Triticum urartu. Next base: position 91,910 of record NW_024116061.1, on the reverse strand, counting down.
AGTCATAGAAGTTCTGTTCCATGATCCTCTCTAGGCTCGCTGGTTCTGAGTGAGTGTGGCTAGACTTTGCTCAATCCTCAGGGTGGATGCAATCAAGTAACCAAGCTGCTCTTGTTTGGTCTTCAAGAAGTATTCGGATGCCTCTTCTTGGGTAGGCATCTTGGCAGCTTTCTCCTTCCTTGCCTTCTCCTTCTTTGCATATGCTTGTGCAGATGATGTCTCGTTCTCTTTCATGACAACTTCATTGTTCTCGAAATCTGGACGGATGGGCAGGTGTTCCTTGTCCAACAGATATATGCCCGTGCCCATCTTGGAGTTGATGAGCTCCTGAATTTGAGGGGCATATCCACAGCTCCTCTTTTGATCTGCTGCAGTCCTTTTGATTGTTTCCACTATGAGGCTCATCACCTTGAACTTCTGAGGCACGTCAAAGACATGTAGCAGGTTGATCGCGTGGCCTCTGATCATCTTGTGATCTCCAGACTTGGGCAGTAAGGTGTGCCTTAGTATCCAATTGATCGTCGGGAGTCCTGAGAGCAGGTGGTGCACTGAGCCAAATTTGAAGGTGTCGAGCGCTTCATTGGGATTTCCTTGTACATGTTGGACATGGAGTTGTGGTCCATCTTTTTCTTGGCATAGATATCCAAGTCCTCATCTTGCTCTTCTGGGGCATTGATGATCTGTGCCCACTCAGCCACTGTAGATTGGTACCTTGTACCCTCAGACATCCAAGTAATCCTGCCATCCGGATAAAAGTGAGCTGTGGAGTAGAACTGCATGATGAGTTCCTCGTTTCACTTTGTGAGCTTCTGCCCAACAAAGTCCTCTACTCCACACGCTCTGAAGCTGTCCTGAACTCCTGGGTAGTGCTCTTCATTCTCCTTGATATAGGTCCAGTCGACCCATCTCATGTCACAGACGATTGGCTTCTTGTCTAGCAAAACAGTCTCATAGAAATCTTGCTGCTCCTTGGTGTGAAATCTGTAGTCCACGGCAGTCCTTCTCCTTGAAGCATACGGGTCTGCTTCTCTCCATTTCCTCAGCCCTGAATCTCTCCTGAGCTTCATATCCTCAGCCACAGGATGAGCATCGTTGTGGTCTGGGATCTTTGGCTTTAGCTTTCTCAGGACATTCTCTTCCTCTTCTTCGATAGCTCAGGCACTGGGGCTTTGTTCTTTTCTGCTGCAGGATGCTTCTTGTGTTTCTCTTTGGTTTTGGCTTGGAGGCAGCTTTGGGCTTGGATGTAGTTGTTCCTGTCCTTATGGCATCTCCCATGAGTTTGGGTGCCTTGGGTGCTGGTGCAGCTGCCTCTTCTTCCTCTTCTTCTTCCATGATGGAGGCTTTTCGAAGTACTCTAGCCACAGTCTTTTTCACTCTCTCTTTCCTTTTCTTTCCCTCAGCTGCAACTGGCTCTTGGGAGTGGGCTTCTCAGTTGATGCTCTTGCCTTTGACATGGGTTGCCTGCCTGCTGGCCTTTTGATTTTCAGGCCTGGCTTTGTGCCTTGAGCTGGCTCAATTCTTTTGGAAGTGGCCTCTTCCTCTGCCACATAGTCTTCATCTTCGGAATCTGACGTCCTCTTCTTCCTTTGTCTTGTGGCAGCCTTTGGCAGATTGCTGGGGGTGCTCCTGCTGCCTTCATCAGATGAACTTGAGGGGCTAGTGCCCTCACTCATCACCACTTGCTGCTCTGACATATTTTGGCTGTCACTTTGATCAGACATGTTGCAAACTGGCTGCTGACCCTGTGAGTAGATTATGGATGAGATAGAGTGGATGAGCATCACAAAATGCAGAGATTTTTGCGAAAGATTGATTCAAAAACTTAGTTTTAGTTTTCCACTGAAATCATCTCGGATCTACCGATTTTCAAACTCGGTGATACCGAAGCAGTTTTGGCACCTGAACTGGTGAACTCGGTAGACCGAGTCATAGTTCGGTGGCACCGAGACTGCTAGGGTTTCACTGAGTTCCAAAATCGGTCGCACCGATAAGTTATTCTCGGTCAGACCGAGTTTCACTTGTGCAATGGCAAAAGCCAGATCGGTGGGACCGAGTTTTTCAACTCGGTGGGTCCGAGATGGTTTCGGCGGAAACCTAACCCTAGAATTTTCGAATTAAGCCTAATCTACGGGTTTTTTGGCTGGATAGGAGTTTTTCAATCGTGGCAAGAATCATGATCATCACAATGTGCTAGGAATCGGAGTGGAGAATAGCACAAAGATCGAGTCCATACCCTAGTTCGGCGGAGACTCGCTACGGCGGCAACGGCGGGGCAGAATTCCGTTGACGGTGGCGGAGACTAGCGACTGGAGGCTGCTGGCGGCGAGAAGATGATCCGGAGACCTCGAGGGCAGAGCAGGCTATCGCGCGGGCGAGGGGGTTCGGAGAAATTTCCAAATTTTTCCCGTGACTATATATAGCCCGACCCTGTCGGTGTGACCGAGTGGAACAACTCGGTGGCACTGAGATGCAAAACTGTGTGCAGTTATTGCAACTCGGTGTGACCGAAAAGTTCAAATCGGTTGCACCGAGATCGAAAACCTAGATCAACTTAATGATCTCGGTAGGACCGAAAGTGGAGTATCGGTCAGACTGAGATTCATAAAGAGGTTTTGGAAGTTTAAGTCTATGACGAATCGGGGACTCCGAGCGCTCCTCACACAGAGTTGTTCGGATCTGACTTGATCAAATTTTGTGATGCAGCATGAATAGAGTTTGAGATGAGAAGAGCATAGATAGCTAGAGGAGGTTCTTAGGCATTCTTGTCCATCCACTTGGCAAAAGAAGATAAAGCCAAACACTCAAAACAACAAGTGGATGTCCTTGAATGAGTAAAATGTGCAACCAGCATGCTCACACAATAAGATGGCAAATGAAATATGTGGCAAGGCATGCACAACCAATTCTAGCATCTATCAAGCAATTTGCGATGACTAGGTCATCTATATATGAGTATATTGACTTAGGAGTCAAGTGAGAACACTTGATCGTAGGTCATACTCATCGTTTAAGCTCAAGTGGGGTTACCACTTTTACATAAAGCCTTGTTTTGTTCACATCTTTAGAGTTGCTTTAGCTCATGTCTTAGAGTAAGGCTCCCCCTAGATGTGATATCCCCCCTAAGAGGGATGAACTAACCTTGGGTTTTGTTGATGATGACTTCATGTAGATGTTGAAGATGTGGATGCTCAATGTTGATGTAGATCTCTTGGAGCTATCCATTTGAGTGAATTGCACTTTCAATACCTACATGGGTTAGTCCCACAAGGAACAAGCAAGGATATCCATAGACATAGAGTGATGCACACAAAAGATGATGTCCATGAAAACTTTTAGGTTACCTTGTCCCTTGTCTTACCAACAAGAGGGTTTGTGACTCCTTGAACTAGTGCAAGATGTGTAAGTTGATTGCACTTGTTCTTGCCAAAATGATAAGAGTGAAGTATGTTGGCGGAGTCACCCTCGAGAACTCTCTAGTTCTTCTTCTTTTGGATCCACATCATCTTGATGGGAATCCTTGGAGTTGTAGTCGTACTTGATTAAGTGTAATTTGAAGTAGTCTTGGGAATCCACTTGACTAAGGTCTTTGGAGCTTCTTCAAATGCATCAATTTCCTCTTGAAGCTTGTCCTTGCCTTTTTGCTTGTAGTCTTGTGGTGGAAGATCATCTTGAGCTTGTGTCCCCTTGAAAGAAGTATACTTCTCTTGTTGAGGGACAAACTTTGTCTTGGGGTATTGATCTTCTTCTCATTCAACTCCATTGGCATTGAACTTTCGTTCAAAACCAACACCTTGATTCTTCCGGTGCATTCCTTGCTTGCGCACAATTTCCTCGAATTGCTTACTCCCGGCAAGGCTTTTGTACACTCCTTTCTCTATAATTCCCTTCAATAAGCTATTTTCTTGCTCAAGTGTAACATGGCTAAGAGAATCATTAGTGGAATCAAGAGAACCACTAGAAGCAACAATATTGGATTTAGCGTGATCATTGTTACTACTAGAAGAAGAATCTTTCTTGTTACTAGTCTTGACTTGAGGCATGTAAGTGGATAAGAGTAAACGCTTGGCAATGTAAGAAGAACTTTTCTTGCGGAGATCATCATTGATTGCCTTTAAGAACTCATGCTCTTGCTCAAGATTGAGCTTTTCAAAGCGTAGTTTCTCATGAGCTCTTAGAAGTTCTCGGTGATCTTCGAAGATAGTGTCATGAGCTAACTTAAGAGTTTTTAGTTCTTTAGTTAGAGCCTCAATCTTCTCCTTATCATTGTCATTCATTTTATCTTTATTAGCATGATTAATTGGTCTTTCATCATAGTATTCATCACTAGAGTTGTCAACAAGCAAATCATCACCTAACAAGTCATCTTCATCACTATTGAAATCAACATACTCAGGGTGTGTTACCTTAGGACCTTTGGCCATGAAGCATCTTCCAATTCCTTCATTTGGTGAGTCAAATATGTCGTAGGAGTTGGTTGACACAAGTGCTAGACCGGCAACACCTTCATCTTGAGTATCTTCGGAGTCGGAGTGATAACTTCTCTCGGAGTGGCTGTCAGAGTCGGAGCCGGATACCCATTCACCAACATGAGCTTGATGTCTTCGTCTTGTATAGCTCCTTGATGATCTTTCCTTCCTTTCCGAATCCTTGCTTCTCCGTGAGTATCTTCGTTCATAACGATCATCTCTACTCCTTCTCTCTCTTGGTGGTGATCCTTTGCTTCTTCTTTTTCTAGAATCTTCTCTTCTCTTGTAGGGAGCCGTACACTCATTGGAATAGTGTCCGGGTCTTCCACAATTGTAACAGTTTCGCTCTCGACTAGAAGATCTTTTGTCATTGTAGGACCTTGACTTGGAGCTTCTATCTTTGCTTATACTCTTGTAGAACTTGTTGAAGTTCTTCACCATTAAGCTCAATTCTTCATTGAAGTCTTGTTTCTCACTTGATGATGTAGGGGCTTCACATGAGGCTTTGTAGGCACCACTTGATTTGTTGTGAAGTTCCTCTTTATCCTTAAGTGACATCTCATGAGCAACAATTCTTCCAATCACTTCCGTTGGCTTGAGATCTTTGTAATTGGGCATCATTTGGATCAATGTGCACACGGTATCATATTTTCCATCCAAGGCTCTTAGGATCTTCTTGATGATGAATTTATCGGTCATTTCTTCACTTCCTAATCCGGCAATCTCATTTGTGATGAGAGCAAGCCTAGAGTACATTTCGGTGACAATTCACTATCCTTCATCTTGAACTTGTCAAGTTGGCTTTGAAGCACATCCAACTTGGATTCCTTGACGGAGTCGGTACCTTCGTGCATATCAATCAAAGTGTCCCAAATTTCCTTTGCATTCTCAAGGCGGCTGATTTTGTTGAATTCTTCGGCGCACAATCCATTGAAAAGAATATCACAAGCTTGAGCATTGTATTGCAACATCTTCAACTCATCCGCGGTAGCTTCACGGTTTGGTTCTTTCCCATCAAAGAAGTCACCTTGCAAACCAACACACACAATAGCCCAAACGGCGGGGTTATGTCCAAGAATATGAATTTTCATTTTGTGCTTCCAACTAGCAAAATTAGTACCATCAAAGTAAGGACCTCTACAGTGATAATTTCCCTCGCTAGACGCCATACTCTCCTAGGTTGTGAAACCAAGGCTATGACCACCAAAAGCTATGGAGATCAAGCAAATGGAGACCAAGGCTCTGAAACCACTTGTAGGATCGAAAGTATGTCTAGAGGGGGGGGGTGATTAGACTACTTGACCAAATAAAAACTTAACCTTTTCCCAATTTTAGTTCTTGGCAGATTTTAGCTATTTTAGGACAAGTCAAGCAATCATAACATAATTCTAGCAAGCATGCAAAGAGTATATTGGCAGCGGAAAGTAAAGCATGCAACTTGCAAGAATATAAAGGGAAGGGTTTGGAGAATTCAAACGCTATTGGAGACACGGATGTTTTTCCCATGGTTCGGATAGGTGGTGCTATCCTACATCCACGTTGATGGAAACTTCAACCCACGAAGGGTAACAGTTGCGCGAGTCCACATAGGGCTCCACCCAAGGGCAATGGTTGCGCGAGTCCACAAAGGGCTCCACCCACGAAGGGTCCACGAAGAAGCAACCACCCACAAAGGGTCCACGAAGAAGCAACCTTGTCTATCCCACCATGGCCATCGCCCACAAAGGACTTGCCTCACTAGCGGTAGATCTTCACGAAGTAGGCGATCTCCTTGCCCTTACAAACTCCTTGGTTCTACTCCACAATCTTGTCGGAGGTTCCCAAGTGACACCTAGCCAATCTAGGAGACACCACTCTCCAAGAAGTAACAAATGGTGTGTAGGTAATGAACTCCTTGCTCTTGTGCTTCAAATGATAGTCTCCCCAACACTCAACTCTCTCTCATAGGGTTTGGATTTGGTGGAAAGAAGATTTGAGTGGAAAGCAACTTGGGAAGGCTAGAGATCAAGATTCATATGGTAGGAATGGAATGTCTTGGTCTCAACACATGAGTAGGTGGTTTTCTCTCAAAACATATGAGTTGGAATGATGTGTGTGTTCTGATGGCTCTCTCACTTAATGAGAAGGAGGTGGAGGGGTATATATAACCTCCACACAAAATCCAACCGTTACACAGTTTTCCAATCTCGGTGGGACCGAATCAGAAAACTCGGTCTGACCGAAGTAGTAAACCTAGTGACCGTTAGGAATTTCGGTGGGACTGACATGCAACTCGGTAGGACCGATTCGGTTAGGGTTTGGGCATAACGTAATCTCGGTGAGACCGATTACACAAACTCGGTGAGACCGAGTTTGGTAATTAGCTAACCAGAGAGTTGGTCAGGCAAACTCGGTGGGACCGATTTGCTCTTTCGGTGAGACCGAGTGGAACTCGGTGAGACCGAAAATTACAAAGGGGAAACACTGAGTTTACATTGCAATCTCGGTGGGACCGATTCGCTCTTTCGGTGGACCGAAAAGTTACGAAAGGGAAACAGAGAGTTTGCAATCCCATCTCGGTGAGACCGAGATCCCTATCGGTAGACCGAATTGCTAGGGTTTGGCAGTGGCTAATGACAAGTGAAACTCGGTGGCGCCGGATAGGAAAGAATCGGTAGGACCGAGTTTGGCTTAGGGTTTAGGTCATATGTGGATATGGGAAAGTAGTTGAGGGTTTTGGAGCATATCACTAAGCACATGAAGCAAGAGGCTCATTAAGCAACACCTCATCCCTCCTATAGTATTGGCTTTTCCTAAAGACTCAATGTGATCTTGGATCACTAAAATATAAAATGAAGAGTCTTGAGCTTTTGAGCTTGAGCCAATCCTTTGTCCTTAGCATTTTGAGGGTTCCACTTTCACATCCATGCCATGCCAATCATTGAGCTTTCCTGAAATAATCATCTTGGAATAGCATTAGCTCAATGAGCTATATGTTTTTATGAATTACCAAAACCACCTAGGATAGTTGCACTTTCCACATTCGTTGTGTTGTGGTGTGGAGGTCGTGGTACACCCCAGTACCGGCTGCCCGGGAGGTTCGGGTTGATCTCTACCCCGCTTGGTTCGTTCCTGCCGGCGAGCATGCAGCCCCCTGCGCTCACTCTCTTGGCCTTGGAGCTTCTCTCTTCTGGGTCTGCGCAGGCTCAAGAGGAGAGACCCTTCTCAGGCCCTTGGCGCACTTGTCTCAAGTTGAACAGCTCCAAAGAGTGCACAGTCTCATGCATCGCCAGTCCTCCTTCATCTTGACGTCGCGCACCGTCGGAGAAGCTGAGATGATGGCCTCTTCAGTCACCTTGGGAATCTTGAAGTCGTTTGTGAGTGCTGGATGTTACTTCTGCAGGGTCTCCGCGGGTTGCTTGCGGCTCGCTCTACGGTCCGGTCGCGAGTACCTGAAAGTTGGCGATTGAAGGGGTGCGCATCTCTTTCCCAGGAGATTGTGGCTGGAGCCAGGGTTCAGGAGCCAGGTGCGGGCCCCGTCCTTGAGCACATGGAAACCAGTTCGCCATGACTCTCTGTCTCCGTTGGCAGCTATCCCCAACTCGTAGAGCTGAGGAACTCGCAGTCGCCGTCCCGTCGTCGAGAGGCAGGTCCGGCTGAACTTGCCCCGACAGCGACGCTGCGCAGTCGTGGTGTAGGCGCGGCAAGCCTGCCATGCCACGGAGGCCTTGGGTGATGGAGAAGCCTGGTCCTGCACGTCCCCACGCGCCGAGTAGGAGGATGGTCGCGACGTGCTGGCAGGTAGTGCCCGGGCAGCTTCTGCGAGACTTCTTGGCCGCTCTTGCTCTTTGCCGCGCTGGCACTGACGGAGCGGGTTCCGCCAGCCACGCATCTGGAGCCATGCGTCTCTTGAGGGAGCGGCCGGGGCGCCGCCGGAGCCTCGTGCCCGTGCGCGGTGCGGTGGAGCGAGCGGACGGTGGTGAGCCCCTGCGGCGCGGACGAGTTCAGCGATGGTCGAGCCATTCTTCGGTAGACGTCGTCGACGGGACGGTAGCGCAGGAGCTCGTTTTCCGCTATGAGTGCATCCCGAGCCTTCATGGCGCCGCGAAAGCGCGCAGGCGAGATCCAGCCGGGGAGTGAGAGTCGCGTGCGGCTCTGGCGCACGGATGGATGCTGAGACGATGCTTGTTGCTCGGTCCCCGCCGCCGGTGCGCGTTGACGCGGCGACGGGAACCGGTGAGGAAGCCGCCGACAGGGCTGTCTGGCGACCGGGAAGCGAGGGCGGCCGGCGCTCGCGCGGCCCGACGTGCGTCAGACATGAGTGTGATGTCGGAGAGAGCGAGCGTGAAGACGAATTCCGCGCACCCCTACCCTGGCGCCAAATCGGAATTTCGTTTCGGCAGACCCTTGAGGTCGAACACTAGGTGCGCACGGAGATTTTGCTCCTACCTTCCTGCACCCCTCCGCCACGCTAGATCAAGGCTATGAAAAAGAACAGCACAAAGACACAGGGTTTATACTGGTTCGGCCACCGTTGTGTGTAATACCCCTACTCCAGTGTGTGGTGTGGTGGATTGCCTCTTGCTGATGATGATGGACAGTACAAGGAAGAACAGCCTCGCGAGGTCTGTTCTTGCTGGGCGATGAACTGTGGGAGAGTTCCAGCCACCTTCTCTATCTCACTCTCTCTCTCTCTCTAGCACCTCTCTACTTGTCGAGCCCTTGAGAAACTGAGCCGAACCGACCCTTGCTACGTGGTGGCGGTCCTATTATAGGCCCTGGTCCTCTCCCCAAATATTGAGTGGAAGGGAGCAACAATGCGGCTAATTTGAAGGGACAGCAAGTATCAACTATCCTGACAAAGTTACGCCTGCGCAAGCCTTTGGTGATGACGCCGTCTTGGGCTCCACGTGACCTCCGTCTCGTAGTCCTCCTGCCTTCTCGTTGCACCGGAAACGCAACCTTTGCCTGATGCTCGTACTCCGTGGCTGCGCTTGCCCCCTTGCACCAAGAGGAAAGGAGGACGTTGCGCGGGCTGCACCCGCCTGGCACCCTGAGTCATCATGCTGCGTCACGGCACCTGCGAGGTACCCCGCCTTGATCTCTCCGCCTCCTCGAGAGGAAGCTCCGTGCCGTCCACCCCGCGAGGCTTGGCCCCTCGCGAGTCTTGATTTTGTGTTGTGAAGATGCCGTGCTGGGCCCCCCCTTTGAGCCACGCCAGGCCGCATGCAGGCAGTCAGACCCCGTTCCCAGAACGTCGACAGAAGGGGCTGCTCGCCGAAGTCACAGAGAGCGAGAGATGAGGCCGCCCTCCTGCCGAGTTCACGAGCGAGGACTCTTCCTGTCTGACAAGGAGCGATGCTGTCCTCCGCTTCCATGAGCGAAGACATCGTGATGGTGAGTCTCGTTTCTTTCTGAGCCACCCACCTTAGTCGTGCGACTCCTAGTTTTTGACTCGCTCTTCGTGTCTTTTAGACTTCTTCTAGGCAGTCTCAGGCCGCTATCCAAGCCATCGAGGCCGTGCAAGTCGGAGGGAGGCGCAGAAATCGCCGCCCATGCCCCCGAACTCTTGATGAGCTTCATCTTGAGTATCGAGGCTCACCTCCCGGCTCACCGGATTCTGCCCGCTTCAGCGCGTCGGCCCAGATCTCCGCCCTTTGTCGATATGCAGGCTCCGCGCACCCCAGCCTGACGGCCAACCTAGTTGAGTCGGCGGCTGGTCGCTCGAGGCCTAGAAGGGCCTCTTCAGCCCGGGCCTGGAGCGCGCCGGGCCTTGGAATTTGTCAAGGCGTCGTACCCGAGCTGGATCTAGACCGTTGCCACGCTTCGGTCAGAGGCCCCAGTCGGAGCAGGCGGCTGCAAGACGCCTCGTCAAGCGTGCTGCCGACGATCGCGAATACACCGACACGAGCATCTTCATCCCCGAGCGGTCTGAAAGACGCGAGGAGTCCCGCCGAAGTGGTTTGGGATGAACCCAGACTCAGCGAAAAGACTCGGCGGAGGTGATCGGCTCCAGCGTCGAGAGAGACGAGCGGAGGTGAGGGCGAGCGAGACGCACAGAAGACGGACAGACGCCAGCCTTAGCCCGACCGCGCCTCCAGGCAACGAGCGCGTTGCGACTGATCCGACTGCTGCCGGAGGCGATCAAGCCGAGACTAGCCGCCGACCGCCCTGACGACTGACACTGCGCTCCTCCGACCCCCCCGACTCCGTCTGCCGCCTCTAAGCTGCTGCAGTGTCTTTTGCTTTATCTGCTTCCAGTAGTCTTTTGAGAACTTTTTAATTCGCACAATTCCACCGCGGGTGTATTTTTGAAACCTCTGCTTGACAATTCGGCCAGGGCCTATTTATATATATATGTCTATCTTTGCTGCTCGTTGTTCTTTTCGCTTTTCCTTTGCGCTTTTCTTCCTAGTTGCCTGCCCTTGCCAATCGAAACACGCTCTGCAGACTATTGCTGATGAAGCTAGCTACTTTGGGAAAGCAAGTACTTAGCCGATTTCAAGATTCTTTGAGCAGTTGGATAGAAAATGACAATCCGACTGTCGAGAGTCAGTTTGCGAGAAGGGCTGGAAGTCGTCTTGAGCTATTTTATGCTTTGAGTCCTTAGCCATTTTTGTGCGAGCACCCATTCTACCTTACCTCTACCCACCGTACAGTCCACTCTGCGAGCTGCGCTTCTGACAGAGACGTCTTAGATGCTACACACTACTTGTCCGACTGCAGAAGCACTTCATAGTGCAAGCGGAAAGTTCCCGCCGACTTGTCGAGCCGTGCCAAGCGCACAAAGAGTAACATACTTGTAGCATAATTATCATACAGACAAAAAGAGGGCAGTCCCCGAGCTCATCTCGGGGCCCGAAGTCTTGGTATTTTTAATACAAAAGTAGCGTGTACATACTGAATCAACTGTAAAATCTTCGGAGAATTTGCGTTCCATGGCCGCTCAGTCTCCTGCAGATTCGTCCCTCTGCGTGCTCGCTCTGAGCGTCGATCAGTAGTAGAGTCCTTGCCTACTACTTTGCTGTCGATCAGTAGTAGGAGTCGTGCCCAAGGCGCGACAGCTTGTGCTGGCCGCTGTCGCTGGATCAGCCGGAGTACAAGGTCGCCTTTTGGAAATCTTGGCCTGACCTTCTTGTTGTGCGTAGCGCAGCTTTGCTGGTAGATGCTGGACCGCTGAGTGCCACAGCCGCCCTCTTCCAGCATCGACGTCGTCTTGTCGTGCTTCTTCTGCTTCCTCCTCAGTGTACATGGTGACTCGTGGGAGTCGAACTCTATGTCCGTTGATGACTGCTTCGGCACGTAGAAGAGGAAGAAGGCGTGGAGCCGGTTGACTTGTTTGGAGGAGTCGTGGCAGACTCTAGAGACGGCTGGCAGCTCGTCGAGCCAGCAGCCAGCGAGCTCCAGAGGCTCGATCAACGAGGCTGATGCCAGACATGAGGCCGTTGCTCCGCTCCACTTGGCTGTTTTACTGACGGTGGGCGACGATGCTAGGTCCGGTCGGATTGCCCTGTGTTGCGCAGAATCGGGCAAGGCTCCTGGCAAAATTTGCCGTTGTCGTGATGATGCTGTGTTGGTATTGCCGTAACCAATTGCGATATCCGTGATGAAGGTCACGACAGTCGGACCGGTCAGTTTCCTTGATTGGCTCACTCCACCCACTTGTGAACTTGTCCACTGCGACAGTAGGTGAGTTAGACCGCCTCGTGCTGGTTTGAATGTCCCACCATGCTAGACCCCAAACTGCGAAGCCAAGCCATGGATGGTCTGAGCGCCGGAAGCCGGCTGTGCGGCTTGGAACTGAACTTCCGGCACCCTTTGCATTTTTGGACCAACTCCTTGGCCTCTTCCAAGCAGTCGGGCCAAGAAACCGTGCCGAAAAGCTTTGCGATGAGTGCTCTTGAAGCCGGATGTGGGCCACATTCACCTTGATGGATGGTCTTTGAGGATTGCCTTCCTTTGCTCTGGCTCTACCCAGCACTGTAGACACCAGACAGTGAGCGCTGTGCCTGACCAGCTCTCTGTTGATATGGTATAGGCTTCTGCCCCGGCGTTGGTACTTGCCGAAGCTGAGGTCTCATCAGTTGGTATCTTTGTTCACCAGAAATTTGAGGATGGGCTGGGCCCATGAGGGTGCTGCTATTTCGTCGACTATCAGAACTGACTTGGACGAGGGCTGGGCTGGGAGGCGGCGGGCTGGAGTCAACAGCCGCTTGTTGGGCTGATGAAGTCCCCAGGCCGACTGGCTCGGTCCTTGGGCCGAGTTCTGGAATCTTCAGTCCGTCACCGCAGTCCCCGGGCCGGGCTCGACTGGCGCAGCTTTGGAGTCCCGCCAAAGTCCCCGTTCCGACTGCCGGAACTCTGGAGTCGGGTCCGCCGTCTTCGGGAGGAGCCGGCACAAAGATGGAGTCTGATTCTGGTGAAGGCTTGACAGACGGCTTGAGGAGGCGTTGAAGGGCGACGCCAGATGGTATTGCTTGGCGGGTAGAGCCGATTCGTGCCAAGGCGTCTGCTTGGTCGTTGTCGTTTCTTGGCACATGGAGGAACTCGCACCCTTCGAAATACCCGCTGAGTTGCTGCACGAGGAAACGGTAGCTCGCCATGTTTGCGTCTTTCGCGTCCCAGTCGCCAGATGACTGCTGGACCACTAAGTCCGAGTCGCCATAACACAAGATCCGGCGGATGCCAAGTTCTTTGGCAAGCCGGAGCCCGTGAATGAGCGCCTCGTACTCGGCGACGTTGTTGGAGGCGAAGTGATTTGCAGTGCATATTTGAGCTTGTCGCCTTTGGGAGAGGTGAGGACGACGCCGGCTCCCAAGCCGTGCGCATCTTGGAGCCGTCGAAGTGCATCCGCCAATGGGTGGAGTCAGGCGCTGGAGGCAGGTACTGGGTCTCGGCCCAGTCGACGAGGAAGTCGGCCAGTGCTTGTGATTTGATAGCGGTGGGGCTGGTAGTAGATGGTGTAAGGAGCCAGCTCTATGGCCCACTTGGCCACTCGACCAGAGGCATCTCGGCTACCGATGATCTCGGCAAGTGGAGCCGTGCAGACCACCGTGATTGGATGTCTTTGAAAGTAAGGCTTCAATTTCTTGGCAGCAAAGTGCACGCCATAGCACATCTTCTGGTAGTGGGGGTAGTTCTGCTTGGAGGTCGACAGTACCTCGCTCAGGTAATATACTGGTCTCTGGACAGGTAGCACCTTGCCTTCCTCCTTGCGCTCTACTACAATGACTGTGCTGACTACTCGGCTGGTGGCGGCGATGTACAGGAGCATAGGTTCCTTGGGAGTCAGGAGCCGCCAGGACGGGTGGAGTAGTCAGCATCTTCTTCAACTGGGGAAAGCTTCGTCCGCCTTATGGTTCCACTCGAAAAAAGTGGTCTTCTTCATGAGTTGGTATAAGGGGAGAGCTTTCTCGCCCAGCCGACTGATGAATCGGCTGATGGACGCCAAGCAGCCGGTGAACTTCTGCACATCCAGCAGTCGGCTGGGTACCTCCATTCTCTCAATGGCCTTGATCTTTACAGGGTTGCATTCTATGCCGCGTTCAGAGACCAGGAAGCCAAGGAGCTGGCCGGCTGGTACTCCGAAGACGCACTTCTCAGGGTTGAGCTTGATCTGGAATCGGCGCAGGTTCTCAAAGGTCTCCTTGAGGTCTTCCAGCAATGTTCCATCGCTTTTCCGTCTTCACCACCACGTCGTCCACGTAAACATGGGCGTTCCTACCGAGCTGCTTGAGGAGGCACTTCTGCATGCAACGCTGAAAGGTGGCGTCAGCATTCCTCAAGCCGAACGTCATGGTGAGGTAGCAGAATGCTCCAAACGGCGTGATGAAGGCGGTCTTCAATCTGTCGGCCGGGTTCAACTTGATCTGGTGATATCCTGAGTACGCATCCAAGAAACTCAACAGCTCGCATCCGGCTGTGGAGTCTATCACCTGATCAATTCTCGGCAGAGCAAACGGGTCCTTGGGGCAGGCCTTGTTGAGGCTCGTGTAGTCAATACACATTCGCCATTGCTTGTTCTTCTTTAGCACCAGGACCGGATTTGCCAGCCACTCAGGGAAGAAAACTTCCATAATGAAGCCGGCTACTAGGAGTCGGGCTATCTCTTCTCCGACAACTCTTCTCTTCTCTTCTGATAAGCGGCACAGGGTTGCCTGACCGGCTTTGCATCAGATCGGACGTGTAACTTGTGCTCGGCGAATTCTGTCGGCACACCTGGCATGTCTTTGGGAGACGATGCGAAGATGTCCCGATTCTCACGGAGGAACTCGATGAGCTCGCCTTCCTATTTGCTGTCGAGGTTTGCAGCTATGACGGCGTACCTCTCTAGGTGTTCCGGATCCAAGGGTATCTTCTTTGTCTCTTTGGCCGGCTTGAACGAACCTTCGGCTTCCGACTCCTTCGGGTCGGGCGATATCTCCGGCTGCTTGCCGGCCATCGCCACAGCTTGCTCAAGGAGTCGCTTTTCGGCCGCAATCACCAGGGACTCGACCAGCCGACTGCTTTCGGCCGCGCAAGCGGACGACTTCCGGTAGTCGCCGGCCATAGTCAGAGTTCCCCTGGAACTGGGCATCTTCATCTTGAGGTAGGCGTAGTGGGGGACCGCCATGAACTTGGCCAAGGCGGGCCGGCCAAGTAGCGCATGGTATGGGATCTCAGGTTCACCACCTCGAACCAAACAGACTCTCTTCGGAAGTGATCTTTGTCCCCAAAGAGGACATCAATCAGGATCTTGTCGATTGGTGAACAGGAAAGCCCAGGAACAATGTCATGGAACATAGTCCGGCTGTTCTGAAGCTGTCTCTGCTTGATTCCTAACTTCTCCATGGTGTCCTTGTACAGGATGTTGATGCTGTTGCCCCCGTCTATCAGAACTCGCAAAAAATGCGCGGCCCGTCTGTCCGTGGCAAAGGTGGCGTCCAGGACCAAGGCGTAGGAACCCGGACTCAGCATCACTTCTGGGTGGTCAGCCCTGCTCCAACTGATGGGCCTCTCTGACCAGTGCATGAACTCTGGCGTCTCTGAGGCCACCGCGTTCACCTCTTGTCGCTACAGCCGCCTGCTTCGTCGATCATCAGCCACACTGGCCTGACTGCCGGATGCTGGGGCGGAGGCGGAGGCGGCTGCCCAGCAGGCGGGGTTGGCAGGAGGTCGTCTCCCTTGGCGATCCTGGTGAGCCATTGGCACTTCCGGGTGGTGTGATTCGACGGCTTCGCGCCGCTATGGAACTTGCAAGGTCCATCCAAGGTCTGCTCATAGGAGAAGGCCGGCAACCAGTTCGGCTTGCCGCCTTTCTGTTGCTTGGGCGGAGGCTGCTCTTCTGGCTGCTGCGCTTCGACGGTCGCGACCGACCGGCTGCTGGAAACCGGCTGCGGGGCCTTGCGCTTGTGGTCGCCCTGCTGTTGTTGCCGGCCGGCGTCTGCTGCCGGAGTTCTTGGAGCCTGAGGAGCTACCTTGCCAGTCGTGCTGATTTGAATTTCAGTCTTCATGGAGGAGTCGGCCGTAGCGTACTTGTCCTCTATGATTAGCAGCTCGTCGAGGGTCTCTGGCTCGTCGCAGAGGAGCTTGTGCTTGAGGAGGGTGCCTTCTCGGCACCCGGCTGTGAAGTACTCGATGGCCTGCACCTCGTGCACGCCCTCACAGGAGTTCCGGAGCTCGGCCCAACGCGTGAGGTAGTCGCGAGTCGACTCGTCGGGACCTTGCACGCACAAGGAGAGCTGACGAGGCTTGGGAGGACGCTTGTACGTGCTGGTGAAGTTGCAGACGAATGCTTCAGTGAAGTCGACCTAGCTGTTGATGCTGTGGGGCTTCAGGCTGTTCAGCCATGTCTAGGCCGTGCCCTGGAGCATGAGCGGAACGTACTTTACAGCGACACGCATGTTGCCGTTTGCTATGCTGACAGCCGTGGAGTAGTTGACTAGCCAGTCTTCCGGCTTCACAGAGCCGGTATACTTGGGCGAGTCTCTTGGGAGCGTGAACCCTCTGGGAAAGGGCTCGTCCCGAATGCGGGGCCCGAAACAAGGCGGACCCAGCTCGTCTTCTGCTTCCAGCGCCAGGGCCCGGTGAAGGCGGTCGATCCGGTGGCGGGCGACATTCTCCCCAACTCCCTCTCGGCGGCCAAGGCGGTCTCTGAGAGTCGGATGGTCAACAGGCGGCGGGGAGACTCGCCTCTCCTTGCGGGGAGGGGGAGGCGGACAGTCGTCCCGTCGTTCCACTGCTCTTGGGCGGCCGCCTCGGTCGCGCTCTATGGTAATCCGAGTCCGACTGTGGCTGACATGTAACACCATCGATGCGACTATAGCTCCCACGGTCGAGCACGAGACTTAGAGGCATAATCGCCATTGAAGGCATCGCAAGTTAGGGCAATCCTCACAACATCCATGTAATATAAATTAATAAATGGAGAAAACATAGTTGGCTTACACTTCGGCCACGTTCAATCAAGTACATAAATACATTACATCATCCAAACACTCATGGCGACTACGCGCCAAAATAAAAGAAACGCAACATGCGACAAACGGTCCGTTCACCCCCAACTGGCACCACTACTGATCCATCGGGAAAGAAACATAGTAAACGTTGAGAGTCCTCGTCGAACTCCCACTTGAGCTCATACGCGTATCCTGGAGCGGAATCATCAGGCCCTGCATCTGGTGTAATAGGAATCTGTGAGCCACAGGGACTCAGCAATCTCGCACCCTCGCGATCAAGACTATTTAAGCTCGTAGGTAAGGCAAGGTAAATATAGGTGGAGCTGCAGCAAGCGACTAGCAAATATGGTGGCTAACTTATTCGCAAAAGAGAGCGAGAAGAGGAGGCAAAGCACGAGCGAGAAACTAGAGAACAACCTGCGCAAACATTACTCCAACACCGCGTCCACTTCCCGGACTCCGCCGAGAAGAGGCCATCACGGTAACACACTCAGTTGATTCATTTTAATTAATTAAGGTTCAAGTTATCTACAACTGGACATTAACAAATTCCCATCTGCCCATAACCGCGGGCACGGCTTTTGAAAGTTCAATCCCTGCAGGGGAGTCCCAACTTAGCCCATGGCAAGCTCTCACGGTCAACGAAGGAATAGACCTCCACCCAAGACGTTCCGATCAGACTCGGTATCTCGGTAATTCAAGACAACTCCGACAATGGTAAAACAAGTCCAGCAACACCGCCCGCTGTGCTGAAAAATCCCGATAGGAGTTGCACATATCTCGTTCTCAGGGCACACCGGATAAGCTAAGCATACGGGAGCCAACGTAACCCAAGTTGCCAAGGGACGACCCCGCATGGTGCTCTAGGTTGGACCAACACTCAGAGGAGCACTGGCCCGGGGGGTTAAAATAAGATGACCCTTGAGTCCGCGAAACTCAAGGGAAAAGGCTAGGTGGCAAATGGTAAAACCAAGGTTGGGCATTGCTGGAGGAGTTTTATTCAAGGCGGACTGTCAAGGGGTTCCCATTATAACCCAACCGCGTAAGGAACGCAAAATCCGGGAACATAACACCGATATGACGGAAACTAGGGCGGCAAGAGTGGAACAAAACACTAGGCGAGAGGCCGAGCCTTCCACCCTTTACCAAGTATATAGATGCATTAAGATAACAAAGTAATATAATGATATCCCAACAAGTAATTAAATGTTCCAACAAGGAACGGCCTCCAATCTTCACCTGCAACTAGCAACGCTATAAGAGGGGCTGAGCAAAGCGGTAACATAGCCAATCAACGGTTTGCTAGGACATGGTGGGTTAGAGGTTTGACATGGAAATTTGGGAGGCTTGCAAGCAAGTGGTAGGCATCGTAGCAATGGCATAGCAAAAGAGCGAGCAAACTAGCATAGCAAAGATAGTAGTGATTTCGAGGGTATGATCATCTTGCCTGCACAGTTGTCAGGAGTTGACTGGATCCTCGAAAGCAAACTCAATGGGCTCCTCGTTAGCAAACTCGTCTCCTGGATCTACCCAAACAAGACAAACAAGCAACAAGGATACAATCAACCACGTGCAACTCAAACAACATGATGCAAAGATGATATGCTATGCGGAATGCGATGCGGGATGCAAAATGCAAGATATGACAGGAAATGCATGAACCTGGCCTCAACTTGGAAAACCAAGTGTGCCACTGGAAAGATGAGATGAAATCGCTTGAAAACAATATAAAGAACGCCGGAATCGGAGTTACGGTTTGGAAATGGCAAGCGATTCAAAAATGACACCGGTCTGCGATTTACAGCAAGTAGGCATCTAAATGCAATGAGATGAACATGCTATAGCACCCAAACATGACAACAAAATACATGGCAGGGATGCTTACAAGATGCTTAACAAAAGTCTAGCACTGAGCTACGGCCAATTCATCCATTAACAGGTTCAAACAAACATGGCAAAAATGCAAATGGCAAATAGATCTCAGACTTAGTGAAATTAACACTTGTCTAGAATTTCAGATCAGGTAGCCCTCTTCGGAGCAACAAAACTACCTGCTACAGGACCTGAACATGGCAAAGTAAAGCATGGCATGGAGCTACTCAAGGAGCTTAACAAAAGTCCCTTAGTGACCTTGAGCCAAAAGGGATCAGAAAATACAATTGCAAGCATGTGAACATAGCAAAAACATAATCAGTTTTCAGACTTTGTGAAAACTGACACATGCTGAAATATAACTCAAGTAGGCATGCTTACGAGCTCGATGCACTCACTACGGTGCAAGTCATGGAAAGACAAGCCTACATCCATCAAGAAGGCACAAAATGCAAGTTAGACTTGGCAAGAACAATAGCATAGCATGCACGGATCAACTACAACATGACCGGCAAAATTGCAAACAAGTTGACAATCTACCCAGATTCACAAAGTAGCAAAAGTAGAGCTCGATTGACTCAAGCCAGGGTGCTCCATAATTGCAAAAAAAGACATGGATGGATAGAGCACTACAATATTAACAAAACTCCCTTACTGATCATCCTCAAAATAGGCACGGATCACTAGGAAACAACAAGAACATATGGCATCATGAGATAAACAGATCAAGGACTTAGTGATATTACTAAGTCCCTGAAAACAGAATTAGCAAGTGCACCACTTTGCAAGCTTGCACTAGTCACCACACACATCCTAAAAATACATGGGTTGCACCTCTGGAAAGATGACAAAACCCTTAACAAAACACATGTAGAGCATCAGGTCATAGCATGCACACATTAATCATGGCAAAAATGACAAAAGTGCTAAACGGAGCAGCAGATCTGACAATTAACTCAAGTATCCCTCTTCTAACAGCATTTCGGGCATCAAGATGAGCTAAATTAAAATGATGCAATGGAATGAAATGATGTACTCTCTGAGGTGAACATTTTGATATGCTATATGCATGAATCGGAGGTACGGATGCAAAGTTACGGAGCCGCGAACATGAGCACTTGGACTGAGAATTTCGGGACTTAGACAAAAAAATCAACCTCTAGGGTTTTTTGGATCTAGATCTCGCGCACGGAAATCGAGGAACTCCAGCGAGGAACTGTAGCTGCCAGAGAGGAGGAGGTTGCCGGCGACGAGGGGGAGGCCGGACGGCGGCGGCCGGCGGGCACGGACTCCGGTGGTCGGGGGCAGCGGCGCAGGGCGCGGTGGCGGCGGCTGGTGGTGGCGCCGGCGGGCGGAGGCGGCGGGCCGGCGAGGAGCTTCGGGCGCCGGCGGGCAATGGCCTGCGGCGGCCGGATCCGGTGGAGGCGGCTCGGTGGCGGCGTGAGGAGGCGGCGGCGGGGCAGCTCGGCCCAGGCGGTGGAGGAGGAGGGCCCGCCCCGGGCCTGGCGGGCCGGCGGGAGCGAGGCGGCGGGGATGTGGGCGCATGCCCATGTGGCAGCGCCTGATTGGCGCGGGCGGCGGTGGCGATTTTGTCCGACAGCGGCCGGACGTGTCCGGTGACGGCGGGGGCGTTTTCTAGGTTTTCGGGGAGAGAAGGGATCCGGATTTCGGGGGGTGTTTAAATAGGCATAGAGGGAGCTAGGAGAGTCCAAATGAGGTGCAATTTTCGGCCACGCGATCGTGATCGAACGCTCTAGATGATGGAGCAGAGTTTGGTGGGTTTTGGGCCAAATTGGAGGGGTGTTCGGCTGCAACACACACGAGGCCTTTTCGGTCCCTCGGTTAACCGTTGGAGTATCAAACGAAGTCCAAATGGTACGAAACTTGACAGGCGGTCTACCGGTAGTAAACCAAGGCCGCTTGGAAAGTCTCGGTCCAATCCGGAAATGTTTAATCCCCACACACGAAAGAAAGCTAGAAATGACCACCGAAGGAGAACGAAGCGCCGGAATGCAAAACGGACAACGGGGCAATTGCTCGAATGCATGAGATGAACACGTATGCAAATGCAATGCACATGATGACATGATATGAGATGCATGACAATGACAACAATACACGGAGACAAAAACCCGAACCCGAGGAAATAAATATAACTTAACGCTGGAAATGGCAAGAGTTGGAGTACAAATAGGGAAAGTTACATCCGGGGTGTTACATGACAGCCGGCTCCTTGTCCTTTCTTCCTCGGGTACCGCCAGTCGGCGTCCGAGACGTCGCGCCTTGATCTCGGTGCGGGTCGTTGTTTGGCCGCTGCAGCAGCCGGCCTCGTTCTGCGCGGCGGCCGTGTCGAGGAGCCGCTGGACTCGCTCCATCATGAGGCGGCGCTCTTCGCCCTCGAAATTGTCCAGCTCATCCGCCGCTGCCTGGGCGGCTCGGATGTTCTCCGCTGGCATGGCATACACGGGGCGGCTAGCCCCAAACAGGCTGGCGATGGCTACGGCGCGCTGCTGAACCGCGCCAAGGCGGCTGGGCCCTGCCGGAGCCGGCGAGCCGCCAACAGCGCGATCCATCTCCCGCTGGTAAGCTTCTGAAAAGCGTCTCATGCTGGCTAGCTTCTTCGCGCCTTCAACAAGCTGAAGGCGGCGCGCTTCTAACATCTCTGCGTCAGCATCTTCTGGAATCGGCGCAGCTAGGTCTTGCAGCGCCGCGCCAGTGAGTCGTGCGCCCTTCCACCAGGGAACTCATCATGACTGATGACCAGCACCTCAGTGACGGTGCTCCCATCGCTCTCCGCGTGGGGGAGAGGTCCTCCGTAGACCACCACGTTGGAGGGGAAAGCGTCGACCGACACGGTGTCGGAGTCGACCAACATCGGGTCGGTGGAGCCTACGGACTCCAAGTCTACGGCAGGCTCGCCGGAAACATGGAGTTGATCGAGGAGGCCCGCGAGGAGGTTTTTGGGGCCTCCTACGCCTGCATCGGACGCAGGTTAGTCGGAGAGGCGGACCTCGCTGACAAGTTCGGCCAAGGAGCTGGCTGCGCAGGCGATCTCCACGCCGCACAGCGCGTCGACACAAACTTCGTCTGGCATGCCTGGCTAGCTGCGCTCGCCAGGGAGGAAAAGGGTTCCCGTCCAGAACAGATCTCCGGACGGCGGTGCACCATGCCCCATGGTGGGCGCCAAATGTCGGGGGTTTGGTGCGACATATGCCAACGGATGGCTTATCATGGTGGGGGCGAGTAGAACGTCGCCGGTGCCTAGAAACGGGATGAGGCGAAGACATGCACGCCGGCGGATCTTACCCAGCTTCGGGGCTCCCCGGGGAGATAATACCCCTACTTCTGCTCTGCGGGGTCTCCGCATGATCACTATGGTCAAGTGTTTACACGGTTTCTCCTTGAGCTGTGTATGGTGGTAGGAGAGGGCAAGGCTAGCTCTCTCCCTCTATCTGGTGAGGTATAGAACTACTGGGATCCAACCCTTTGCATGGGTGCCCTAGGGGGTTTATATAGGCCTACCCCCCAGGGGTACAATGGTAATGTGACTGGGCGCGGGCCCAGCCGTCAGTGTCTCTGACCTCTGACTTCTCCGCCGACTGCTGGGGCCCGCCGATTGGTGGGCCCCGCCGACTGGTCTGGTACGGAGCCGACAGGCCGCGTCCGCCGCGGGCGGGTCTTGCCGGCTGTTGATTACTGTAGCCGTGCACCCGATGATGCAAGCTTGGTCATGGGGTCGTGGCAACAGCCCCGCCGCCTGGCGGGCGATCACTGTGGCCACTCCCCATCTCTTCTTGATTAATGGCGCATGGGCCCGGGGGAGGGCTCGGCCGACTCCCCCGGGCCGACTCCCGTTGGGTCCGACTGGCGGTGCTCCCGCCGTCTCCCGGGGTCTCGCTGGCTGGTGGGCCCTGCTGCCTCCAGGCCGTACATATAAGCCGTCGTGGGCGCATGACTAGGTACAGTGGTGCTGATGTCAGGGCCGGCTGGGCAACAGTGCCACGCCGTGGGGAGGTCTTCCCAAGTACGGCGCTGTAGCCATGCCTGCCCTTGGTAAGGGGCGGGGTGTGGGCTTCATTGTAGCCACGCCCCTGCCCCGTCCCCCTCGATGAGGTCACGGTTTGTTGGAGTCGCCGGCCGACTCCCCAAAGCCGGCTTCTCTGGAAGTCGTCCCTGGGACTCGGCCGTGAGCGGGCAGTCGGCCGTCTTGCCGTAGACTCCCCAGGACGCGGCTCTTCGCCCTGTGGTCTTGAGGGGCGCAGCCTGCCCCGATGTCTTAAAAGGTCATGGGGCTCGGGTTGGCCTACCCGTGGCCCATTTCTCCGACAAGGAGGTCGACGATAGCCCGTGGAGGCTGGAGGAGGTCGACGGTGGAAATGAACAGTATCCCATGGAGTCCCGTTTTGCAGTACGCCACACCCCTCCCGATGAACAGGACCCCCGTTTCGACCGTAGCGCTCCAACACAAGTCCGTTTCGTCCGTTTTACGGTACGCCACACCCCTCCCGATCAACAGGACCCCTTTTTCGACCGTAGGAGATCCGTTTCTTCCGTTTTGCGGTACGCCACACCCCTCTCGATCAACAGGACCCCCGTTTCGACCGTAGGAGGTCTGTTTCCTCCGTTTTGTGGTACGCCAGACTCCTCCTGATCAATAGGACCCCGTTCCGAACGTAGGAGGTCCGTTTCCTCCGTTGTGCGGTACGCCAGGCAACGTTTCCATCGCATGTTCCATCCAAGCCCTCCCGATGAACATGACCACGCATTCCGTTCCGACCCAGCCGGTTGGCTCCCACGCGTTCCGTTGCCTCCCGATGAACACGACGCATTCCGTTGCCTCCCCATGAACACGACACATTCCATTGCCTCCCCATGAACACAACACATTCTGTTGCCTGCCCATGAACACGACGATGACACGGTTTCTCCGTTCCGACCCAGCCATGTACACGAGCCCTAGCCGTACGTATGCGCAAGTAGGCGTTTGAGACCCCGCCCGTATGTACACATACGTGGCCGTATTTTCTTTCCTGCACCCTGGCCGATGTACGTACGTGTACATGCTACGTGCGTGCCTCTACTATGACACGTACGTGCCTCTACTACGACACGTGAGCTGATCTACATCCACCAGTATATATGTACGTACACGTTCGCGACCAGAATGACAATGCTACGTACACTTCGACCAGGTGGGTCCTGACTGTCAGGCACTTCCTTGCCTGCGAAGATGTAGCTGGTTGGTCCCAGCAGTCAGGGGGGCGAATCGTTTTTTTTGCTCGGACGCACTTCCTTGCGTGCGAAGATGTAGCTGGTGGGTCCCAGCAGTGAGGGGCAAACGTTTTTTCACGAAATACGGTGGCCCATCCGCTGGGTCCCCGCTGTCAGGTGGAGGAATAATTATTTCGCATGTAATAAGGAGGCACTTCCTTTCTGCGGCCGTGGACCCAACTGTCAGCCTCTCCACGTACAGTCCATGTCCCATGGAAGCCGTTCCTTGACCACGTTGACCACGTTGACCACGCCGCGCCGAGAGCACCAGCACGGTGGACGACGGCGAGGCCTAGGAAGGGGACGACGCGGAGCCGGGGAAGACGCGGCAGTGGATGCCCACGCGTAGAGGAGTACGAGGGTTCACTGGTTCGCTGCGGTGTGAGGCTGTCATCGCCGCAGAATAACAGGGGGTGTGGGTGAGTAGAGGGATGGCCTAGCCAGCGGTGGGAGTAGTAGGGGGCGGTGAGGCCTCTGCCGCATCGCAGCCGGCCACGGGAGGCAGGAGCACGAGCCACGACCGGCGCTGGTTTGGGCGGCTGGAGCAAGAAGACCAGAGGTTGAAGAAGCACTACGTCCGTTGGATGGACATCGTACGGTCACTGGAGCTAGAATCGTGCATATTGACTAAGTTGACAAAGCCCTCCGTCCCCGTCAACTTAGTAGGCCCACAAGTCAGCCTGCCACTATACTGGGTCCCAGCTAACAGGGGGAGTATTCATTTTTTTTGTGCGTAATAAGGAGGCACTTCCTCGCGTGCGAAGATATAGCTGGTGGGTCCGAGATGTCAGTGGTGGTAACGTTTTTTCACGAAATACAGAGGCCCTTTCGGTGGGTCCCTGATGTCAGGTGGAGGAATCATTATTTTGCACGTAATAAGGAGGCATTTCCTTGCGTGCGGCCGTGGACCTAGCTATCGGCCTCTCCACGTACAGTCCACTTCAGATGCATGTTGGTCGTTGACCACGTTGACCAAGCCGCGCCGAGAGCACCAGGGCAGTGGACGACGGTGAGGCCTAGGAAGGGAACGACATGGAGGCAGGGAAGACTCGGCAGTTGTTTCCCACGTGGAGAGGAGTACGACTGTACGAGGGTTTACTGGTTCATCTGCCGTCGCCGGAGAATAACAACAGGTGTGGGTGAGTAGAGGGATGGCTCGGCCAGCGATGGGAGTACGGTGGGGCGGTGAGGCCTGTGCGGCAGCACAGCCGACCGCGGGGAGAAGGGAGCAGGAAGTTCCGCCGGCGCTTGTTTGAGCGGCTGGAGCAGGAAGAGCAGAGATTGAAGAAGCACGACGGCCGTTCGACGGACATCCAACAGTCACTGCTTGTGCGTCAACCTTCTTTTAGGAAAGCCTCAAATCTGTGGAAAGCAGCATACAGCCCATCTGCCATTATTTCTAATAATTTACAGCCCATTTGCTAATTCTTAAGGTTTTTTTCGAGCCCATATTCTTTTTGTTAGCATTACAACCCATATTGTGGCCACGGTTAAAAAATTATACAAAATTTTGCATATTTCGGTGCGGTCCGAACTGTTTTTAATCCCAAAATTTCGACTCGCATTCAAACTGATTTTAAAAGTAAATGTATATCAATATAAAATCCAACAAATTCTCCACGCATAAAAATTAATGTAATTTAAAATCTCGAAATGAAAAAAAGATATTTGAAACTAATTGCCGGTTTGATGTGTTTTAAAAATGTATAGCCCATTTCTCATTACTGATGGTCCATTTTCTCGGCCAACCGAATGAAAGCTCTCCTCGTCTTGAAAGATTTGCATCCCAACAAGCCTGACAAAGAGACTTACTTGGCAAATCACAAAAAATTGGGTTGTGGCCGTGGAACCAGCTGTCAGCCTCTCCACGTACAGTACTCTTCCGATGGAAGTCGTTCCTTGACCACGTTGACCACGCCACGCGGAGAGCACCACGGTGGTGGACGACGGCAAGGCCTAGGAAGGGGATGACGCGGAGCCGGAGAAGACGCGGCAGTGGAAGCCCGCACGGAGAGGAGTACGAGGGTTCACTGGTTCGGCTGCGGTGTGAGGCTGCCGTCGCCGCAGGGCCTGGCTAGCGGTGGGAATAGTAGGGGTGGTGAGGCCTCCGCGGTAGCACAGCCGACCACGAGAGGCAGGAGCATGCGCCACGACCGGCGCTGCTTTGGGTGGCTGGAGCAAGAAGACCAGAGGTTGAAGAAGCACTACGACCGTTGGATGGACATCGTACGGTCACTGGAGCTAGAATCGTTCATATTGACTAAGTTGACAAAGCCCTTCATCCCCGTCAACTTAGTAGGCCCACTAGTCAGCCTCCTACCAAGGTGGGTCCCAGCTAGCGGGGGAGTATTCATTTTTTTGTGCGTAATAAGGAGGCACTTCCGGTGGGTCCGAGCTGACAGCGGGGGGAACATTTTTTTCGCGAAATACGGTGGCTCGTCAGGTGGGTCCCAGCAGTCAGGGGGCAAACGTTTTTTCACAAAATACAGTGGCCCGTCCAGTGGGTCCCTGCTGTCAGTTGGAGGAATCATTATTTTCCACGTAATAAGGAGGCACTTACTTGCTGCGGCCGTGGACCCAGCTGAGACTCTCCACGTACAGTATACTTTCGATGGAAGTCGTTCCTAGACCACGTTGACCTCGACGTGTTCCGTTGCATGCATGTGTCCATGGGCGTGGTGCGTCCCCACTGTTAGCCTCTCACGTATAGTCATCTTCCGATGACTCTTGGTTGTTGACCACATTGACCACACCGTGCCGAGCGCACCCAGACTGGAACGACCCAGAGATGGGGAAGACGTGACAGTGGAGTCGCAGATGGAGAGGAGTGGGAAACTTCACTGGTTCGGGTGCGCGGCAGCACAGCCACGGTGCCGCCCACGGGAGACAGGAGCAAGAACAGAGTTTGAAGAAGGAGCACGGCTGTTGGATTAACATCCAACGGTCCAGCTGCTAGAATCATTTGTTGATTAAGTTGACAAAGCCGTGCGCTCCGCTTAGTAGGCCCACAAGTCAGTCACCAAATCTGACGAGTCCCAGCTGCCAATGGGATGAATAATTTTTTTCGCAAACCAAGGAGGCACTTCCTTCCGTGTGAAGATACAGCCAGTGGGTCCCAACTGTCAGGTGGAAGAAACATTTTTTTCAGTTTATAAGGAGGAACTTTCCTTGTGTGCGACCATGGACCTCATGGGTCCCAGCCATCAGGATCTCCATGTACAGTCCTCTTCCGATGACTCTCGTTTGTTGACCACGCCGTACCGAACGCAACGAGGCGGTGGACGATGGTGAGGCCCCGGACGGGAACGACTCGGAGATGGGAAAACGCGGAAGTGGAGTCGCAGATTGAGAGGAGGAGAAGGGTTATAATTGGTTCTGTTGCGGCGTGGGGCTGTAGTCTGTGGGGAATAACAGGAGGTGTCGAGGGGTGGAGGGATAGCCTGGCCGGCGGTGGGGTAGCGCTTCGCAGCGATGCGTGCTAGGCAGAGCCGCTAGTCGCCAAGGCCGGACCAGGCGGTCCCGGCGATGCTGGAGGAAGAAGACGAGAGATTGAAGGTGCATGTCGGCCGTTGGATATAAATCCAATGGTTGTGGATGACACAATCATTTGTTGATCAAGTTGACAATGCCCTGCGTAGGCTTCGACCTATTGTCCCACATGTCAGCCTGCAAAAATGTGGCATATATTTAACCCATGTTTTCTAGAATGTACAGTCCATTTGCTGGGCTGGGTGAACAAATAATTTCGCGTCAATCAGGCCCATTTATATTTTCTAAGAAATCCCAGCCCATTTGCACTTCCTTGAAATACACGTATTAGGTGGGCTCGTTATATATATAATGTTATGTTAGAAGGAGCAATTAATATCAAAGAATAAACCGGAGAGGCACATTTTTTATATATATAATTAAGAAATTAGCGAGTTATTGCTCAAAATAAAAATGAGCGCGTTATTATTAAATTGGTCCTTAAAATCTTCGCAAGCTTTTGTACGCAATCACCAGGATTTTCCTTGCCCGTGAGTCAAAAACAACCAGGATTTTCCTTGCCATCTTCCGTTAAACATTTACTTTTATAAGTAATAACACGTGGGATGTTTTTATATTGTATATATAAGTCTCTATAAAATATATGATAATAGTAATAATATAGATATATATAATGTGGTTAGAAGGAAAAACATAAATTGGACACAACATTACTTTTATAAGAGACCTGCGTTTTATACCCCACAGTAGGCATACTAACAAGTTCACACACAAATACAACAAAAAAAGTAAACATTCATATCAAACTCAGGTTCACAGGACACGTTCATATTCATAGCCAACATTCACTATCAACAACTCAAAAGATTCATATATACACAAGCTCAGCATATCTATGCATCCAAATGATTGATAGATCACATGACAATATTCATACATAATTCACAAAAAGATTCAGATATACACATGTTCAGTATGTTTATGCATCCAAATGATTGAGATCACAGCCAATATGATCCATGGATGAACTTTAATTACCTAGGGTATAGACTAGTAAATGGTGTTCAATCGGAGGTACTTCTTGCTAAAATTAGTTCTTGTATGAGTAAACTTTCGAGTACATAAGAGGCAGCACAGACAATCTGAACTTTGCTTATAGGTTTATCCTCAAATAGTGGCCTCGTGCCGAGGGAGGTTTGAGCAACTTGGCCACTACTTTCATCCAACGAGTTTACTGGCTCATCTTTGTCCTGTATCTCGCCAAAATTGTACATTGCGGACGAGAAAGGAGGCGGTTGAGAAAAAGAACCACCCAATTTTTTTGTGCAGTTCAACTGAAAATGGAGCATCCTTGGCATGTAGACTGATTAAGTGCCAGATGAATATACGCATCAACCAACTTGTCTGGAATCTTTAGAGTCCATGCGATATAGTTCGCTACCATATGTGCCGATAACCAAAAGGCACAAGTTGGGACCAAAGACTGGGCTGCGTTTTTCTGGGCTATGCACCAAGCAATATTTTTGGCGTTCACTCTCCCAATACTTGGAATTTGACAATTGGTGGACGCCAGTTGATACTCGAATGAATATAGGCATTTCTTGTCAACATCGATGCTTGTCTGAGTGAACTTTGGAGTACATAGCAGCAGCATAAGTACCTGTCCATCTGATCATTTTGTGCAGTTCTACTAAAATCACCCGATGTAATGACTTGCCTGCGAGTTCAGGCTCCAAATTACTCCTTTATGAAATTGGCAAACAGTAGCACAATACCAAATTACCAACACATATGACAGGCACAATAATCGGGATAAAGACCAGTACCAACCTGTGTGAGGTAGCATATCAATTACTATTTCCTTTGACTAGAAGCCGAGATAAGCCAAGCGACTGACAGCAAAGGAAGAAAGCAAGTGGAGATTAGCGACTGACAGGAAAGGACGGAAGCTGTCGAGGCAATGAAGCACCCAAAGTTTTTGTGCAGTTCCACCAAAACCGAGCATCCCTGTTGGCACATATATTGAGAGAGTGAGATTACTGTAATAGTGGGACTAGTTGATGAAACATACACTAACAAATAGAACAACCCTCATTATCTTAATGGGTAAAGTTAGCAACACAGTAGTCTTGCTTAAAGAGAGGTATTAGTTTATTTAATCAGTGCCAATTAGCACAACTCAACACTCAAAGCATTGCCATTTATCATAGGTTGCAAAACTTTAACGTGCAAAGATAAAGGAGTTTCTCATGATAGTAGCACGATACAAATAGAGATGTCAATAAACTAATAGGGATGAAGGCCTTAGGCCCGTACCAACCTGAGAAAAAAAGCTTATTCACGTAGTCCCATAAGAGATGATAAAGCACTCACTAGAATCACACAATAGTATTTATTTTTGTGCACTTCAAATGTATGGTTGAAATCACTCTTGTTTACCAATGCTGAGATTATATCGAAAGATTATCAAGAACTTCCAGTAGAGTTAAAGCACTGGCTGGGATACAGTTCATTGTATTGTCTTGTGTAGTTCCACTAAAATGTATGATTGGCACAACATGATCCCTGTTTGCACAAGTAGGAACAAGGTGAAACCTTTATTAGATTAGTGAGAAAGGACAGGAATACATTAGCATATTACTCAAATAGTAGCATCAAATTCATGATGGACAATACGCAAAACATTGCCTCATTGAACCAATGGAAATAAATTGACATGCAAAACAATAGCACTCTTATGTCATGACACTAATAATATTCCCTCCCTGCTCCACCACATGATTCACCTCCATAGACAAACATACACACGTACATGATTCAGCATAGGGTCCTACTAAAGATTTGTTTAACTCCAACAGGAAAATTAGGCAGTAATAAATTAGTGGTACTTAAGTACTACTAATTAATTAAGTGAGACAGCAGAAGTGGAAGGGCTCCCTGGAGGATCGTCTCACATGTAAGGTAGTCATTGCCGGAGCCCTTGAATAGCCTCGACTGAGGCCTCTGGCTTCAGCAAGATCGCCTTGGCACTGTTTATTTTTCTTCTTCCTCTTCGTGCTCTGTTTCTCTTTCTCCTCACCAGTTGGTGAAACCAAGTACATGATTGGCCTTCTAATTCAGAATTGGTTTTGTCCGTGAGGGAGTACAGGTGTACTAGTAAAAAACAGCATTATTTTCTCATGGCAGTCGGAAAATAGAGATGAACACATGCATTAAATATCATTCTTACCTAAAGGAAGGTTATGGCGCAAATATGGATGATGAGGTTTGGAACACAGATCTCCCTTTGTGCAGTTCCACCAAAATGAACCAACTGTTCCATTCTGACATTCCAGTTAAACATCACAAAAGTCACTTCTTTTAAGAAGAGTTTTGTGCAGTGCACCAAAAGGTCACAACAGCAACCAGGTGAATTGGATATCCCTGTTTGCACAAAAAGGCACAGAGGAAACAGTCAGAGTCTCAAACAATTACACGCAAAAACATTTGGCTAAACTTGTCATGGCTTATAACAGTGGCATGGCTTCATTTTTACCAGGGACATTAGATTAAGAACAGCTAAGGCTGCGTTCGGTTCACAGGTTTGGTGCAGGATTTTCGTAGGAACACAATTCCTATGGTATTCTTTCCCTTCCAACCGTTCGAAACATGGGAAAGCTGAATAGTGTTTCATAGGAAAGCTGGTCTGGTAGTACTGATTCCATAGGATTAGAAACATCCACGCGCTGCTCATCCAGGTTGCTGTGCTGTGTTGCCGGAATAAAAAATCAACCTATGTGCGGTACGTGAGGTGAGGACAAGAGTAGTCACTGTGCAGCTGAATAAACAAATAACATCTCATACTGCCAAGCATGCTACTCTAAAAAACAAATTTGTACATTTCGTAGTCCATCCGAACACATTCTCTTGAGAGTTTCCTCCTGTTCGCTGTTCCATTGTTTTATACCTACATTCCTTTCATATTCCTCTATTTTCATCAAGACCTATGTTTTCTGCCCCTTTATTCCAAACGGAGCCTAAATATTTGGTATAAGGGCATGGGACAGTGGGTGCGCCGGTAGTCCAGCACCATGTACGTAAACAGGGGCATAAAGTGGTGATTCATAGTTTGTTGCACCGAGAAACAAACATCCAAGAAACATATCTGGGTTGGTCCTATTTTTGTTCACTCTAGCCACCTACTCCTATGTGTGGATAGCAAATCTAGTCCTGGTCATACCACTGTGTACAGCGTTACCCCTATATTTCCCTTTTCGACCAAGAGACCGGTTGGATGACCAGTCTGTACTACTTTCACCCCCTTTCCTTCCTGTTTGTACCAAGTCCGATGTACATAATAAATTCGCCCACCCCACTTTATTTCTTGTTTGAACCAAGTACTCCCTCCATCCGGAATTACTTGTCATCAAAATGGATGTGTCTAGAACTAAAATACATCTAGATACATCCATTTCAATGACAAGTATTTTTGGACGGAGGGAGTACAAGATTCGACTCCAAGAAGTAGCTTTACCTCTAACAATAGAAGAAAAAAAATATGTGACATTGGACCATCCAATCGAGAGGGGCTGAGAGGTAGAAAATGATGCACATGCAGCAACGTAGTGAGCTGGGGAAGTAGAGCTAAGGAGGTTTCGAACGAAGATATACCTGAAGGTCGTCGGGATGTGGATAGGTGGGCGGCGGGACGCCGGATCCGCCCACAGGCAACGACGAAGGGATCGGAGGACCTCCCGCGCCGGCGCTCGGCCAGAGATAACGGTGCGGCCGGCAGTGGGTCTCCTCCCTCGCTGTCGACGACGGCCTAAACGCTGCCCCTCCTCCCCTTCACCGGCGGAGGGGGATACGTCCGGATTTGTAACCAACGGTGAGGATAGAAAGCCAGTGTTTTTTGAAGGGAGAAAGACAGTGTTACTACCCCTATCTTGTTTAGATCTAGAGAGGATGAGAGTGTGTGAATAGAGCAACCCTAGCAAGCAAGCGCGGAGGCTCCGGCCTATATATAGGTAGTGGGGTAGTTTTCCTTTTTCACTCCATCAAAACAATCGTTTAAAATTGTGTACTACTACATGCCAGGTCGTGGTTTTTTAGTTGTTGATTATTTTTTGAGATAGCTACCTGCTTGTTCCAAGTGGTGTTACGGTGTGCCAGGTCGCACTTTGTATCGTTCAAGTCTGGTACTACAAGTCCCTCCATTAAATGAACAACCACCCCCTTGTAAAAATTGTGAACAAGCCCACGGCTAAAATTAGCGGAAACGTGGGTTGCCCCAACATGCATTATTATTTATATTTTCTACTCCCTCCGTTCCTAAATATAAGTCTTTTTTATTAGCCACACCTAATAAAAGAAATTTTTTTATTAGCAGTGAACCCCACATGTCATAGACACAAGAA
Organism: Triticum urartu; assembly: GCF_003073215.2. Lineage (NCBI taxonomy): Eukaryota > Viridiplantae > Streptophyta > Magnoliopsida > Poales > Poaceae > Triticum > Triticum urartu. Next base: position 59,000 of record NW_024116061.1, on the reverse strand, counting down.
TTGTGGCAAGATTCCCTTAGGCAAGCCAAAGTGTGTAACAATTTGAGCAACTCAGGTTAGGCAAGTGTGGCAAGTGTGGAAAAATAATGTGGCAACATAAGACAAACATAGTCACAATCCAAACAGCCCCGTAATTTTTTGTGACATGCATGAAAATTTGGTTAGTTAAATTTATAGTCAAAATTTGGCAAGGTGCATCAAATCAACACATGCAAGTATCAAAAGGAAAGTCACGGCATGCATGCATGCATTGTACTCCCTCCGTTTCCAAATATAAGTCTTTTTAGAGATTGCAACAAGTGACTACATACGAAGCAGAATATGTCTACTCCTACATACGAAGTAGCCCATTTGAAATGTGTAAAAAGACTTATATCGAGTGCAGTGCTTTGATGTGTCGCGTCAAATCATACAAGACCGAGAAATTTGATTACTACAATGCCCTCTCCCTCGCGGACTGACCTCCGGTGCCTTAACTGCACCTGCCTTTGGCTGCATGATAGAGAGCCAGCCACCTGTTGGGCCCACCTGTCATAGACGCAAAGGTAGGAGCAGTAAGTAGAAGCTTTCGCTACACACTATCCCTCCCGCACGAGGTGGACGGACATGCAGCAGTGGATTCGATACTGTAGAAATAGGAGTAACATCATTGTTCGTCTTCTCGAAGAGGCGAAGAGCCAAGCGCAACCCGAACGTGGCAGTTGCGAACGCTCGCGTGGTGCGGTTCCTTGGAGTACTAGCCAGGCTCTTTCATGAGACAAAATTTCTATTGTTTAACAATTAAAATCCATTATCCATTGGTTGATACTCATTCTGCATAGGTCCACACGCTTAGCACCGTTTCCTCCTGGGGTCACCAATGTTTATTTGCTAATTAATAGCATTGCATGCAATGAACTAGCCATTGCAAGTCATTAAAAGCATGACCTCTCATCTCTTATTGGTTGATATGTCAAGAAACAATAAACAAGGTAGAAGTTAATGCACCACGCCTAAGTGTTTTGGGACTATTTGGTTTTCGTAAGATGACTTACACACCTAGACGGAGGGAGTAGTATAGCCCTATAAACCGGAAATGAGTATTTGCCTTTCTAGATATTTCAACAAGCGACTAGACTACACCGTGTGCAGTACTCCCCCCTTCCGGTTTATAGGGCTCAAATCTCAAATCTCATGAACCAAGGCATTTTGCGATTGGAGGAATGTATCTCGTACTTTACAAAACTACCCTGATTAAACTCGTGCATTAATTACGTAGTTCTCTCATTTTCCTCTCCGCCTTGGTCGCGGTGCACATGCAGGACATTTCAAAGCATCCGGGCCCGCGTGCCATCCACCAAATCAGAGTGAGGTGCTACAGTCGAGACTTACCTGTCACCCCGGTGTGGCCGTCATGACCAGTCATATCACAAAACCCACACCTTTACCAGCAGTGGTAAGGTGGCCTCCAAGTTGGACTGGACGAAGCAACCATCATTTCACTAGAACGCTCGTTCAAGCCCTTTCTTCCCTTTCTTGAAGAAAACCTCACTCCAGGCTACTCACTTCTGCCATTTTTCTTCTGTACCGACGAAGGAAAGGTGGGCGAATTAGTTATGCTGCTATATTTTCATTCCAAGAATCTTCTTTTTGCGAAGCACCGACCGATTCTCACATCCTATTCTTTTCCCGTTTTCATTGCGATTGTGGTTTCCTTTCGATTGCTTTTTGTTTGTCACTTCATTGATGGATCCTGGAGCACTAGGAAAAGAGTTGCCGGCGGACAACCCACTGGAGACAGCGATCTCCAGGAAGCGAGCACCGACCAACGAGTTGACCATGTTGGCGGGCCAACCCATGGAGACGAAGAACTCCAAGAAACAAGCACTGGCCAAAGAGTTGAGGACGTTGGCGGACGAACTCCTCAAAGAAAGTTGGAAGAACAGCAAGGGCCCCACCGTGCCTACCCCAGGAACTCTGACTGCCACCTATGTGAGGCTCAAGACTGAGTTTGAGGAGATAGTCGCCGTTGAGAAGCAGAATTCCCCTAGCAAGGTGATGGCCCCCATCGAGGACGAGGAGATGGCCCTGGAGGGATGAGATCCCCCGGTGAGCTGCACAAGGTAAAAAATAATGGCTTATTACCATAGTTGCGGTTTTTGATTATTTGCAATGTGCTTGCTAATATGTTAGGGTTGTGCAGGTGCCTGTGGACGTCCTTGATGATTCCGATGTCGTGGCCCGTCCTGTTGGCATCGCCCCGGAGATCGATTCCGATGCCGCTGTCCATCCTGTGTACATCGCCCCAGAGATCGATTCCGATGTCGTGGTCAGTCCTATGGACATCGCCCCAGAAATCGATTCCCATGCCGCTGTCCGTGCTGTGGTCATTGCCAGAGAGATCGATGACAAGAAATAGTTGGTCGCCCTAGTTCTTCAGGGTAGTTTGCATTGCCCTGTGTTTAATTACCAGAACGATGCGTGTTATCAGACCATCTTAGGGCTAGTGCACTGTCTTGTGTGGGCGGATCTTGCTACTTCTATTTGATAGTGAATCATGCGATGAATCATGCGAACCCTCTCCGAGTTATGGAAACAGATGTATCCTCACTAGCTTTTGATGTAATATATGGCATGCTTAGATGTAAGTTTGACCTGTTTATCATATTAGCAGGGCTTGTTTGATGATTCTTGGTGTTAGTAGGCTAGCTACTGTGCGAGCTATAGTACTTGCAAAACACTCACTGAAGAGAAACGTTGGGGCTGATGAGCTCGTGGTATGCTTATACTTATCCCTCGTCGATCGACCAATAGCCCTAGCTCCTAAAATTGTAGGCTTAGCGATCGATCAGACAATAGTCGACATACATTCAGGCCTCATTTGGTTCATAGGGTAGGAAAATCGTAGCAAAAGTACAGAGAACGTGCAACACAAAATCATAGCAGTGCAGAGATGTACTCCCTCCGTTCCAAAATAGATGACCTAGGCGGGCTAGTTTGCCCTAGTGGGTTTTAGTGATATGACGTGGTACTGTGTCGTCCAGTCTTCGCGTGTGGTAGCAGTATTGCGGGTACAGTAAGTTTTCTTGAAGAAGCGGAATTCAACGAAGTCATGATGGTTCCTTTGTCCGAACAACTTACAGTGGGAAAGGTTGGGCCTGCGATACGACCGAGGTAGATCGGGATAATTTCGTGCATGGAAGGTGGACCAGGATGGTCGACGTCCCACATGTCGGCGAATGGAAGTATTCTTTCCGATATAGAGGACGAGCAACGAGTATTCATTATTTATTTTTGATGAAAGCTACTGTCTCCACTGTTACGACGGAGGAGTGTGAAACACGGTAGCCCAGTGAACTTGGCATGTGCACCACTCCCTCCTTCCTCATGTAATGTCCAGGTTGCAGCTTTTTCTCACTTTCTCTCTATATATTTCCTCTCAAATGTTTTTACCTTTCTTTTTTTAAGACACAATTGTTTTTATGCCTTTTTTAGAATTATTTTTTATACCTAGGAGCACGTGTAGAGACAGGCTCTTGCAGAGCCCACTCCTTGACTTTGTCAATGCCTCTCTCTCCTCCACATAAGGAGTACTACTTGCTATGCATGCATGCGGCGGGCAGCTGGCGTCTTCAGGGGCCAGGGCGGTGAGAGCGGGCTCCGGAAGTGGTCCGGACTCCAGCATAGCCCACCTCACATTATCACCATATATTTCTTGGAGTCCGTGCGTGGCGGGCGGGCGATCTCTTCTCCCTCCCCCGTTTCTCTCTTCTCAGCCGATGCCCGCCGAGCGATTAGATTTTGGCTATCGACGGTTTATTCAATTACGGTCCCACATGTCAGTGAAATTGCAAGACAACGCGTGTCCCCTCTGGTGAGCGGCGTGCAAGCCAGACTATCGGGGTTGCGACACGTACGAGTCGTAAGTGTGCCGCCTTTTCCTGTAGAACTTGCGAAGCGTAACATTTTCGCGCGATCGATCGATAGTAATCCAGAACAAAATGACGAAGCGTATACAATGATCAAAGTGAGCTATCAAGATAAGTTCGATGACCGCCAATGCATTTTAATCGGTAATAAATGACCAGGATTGAAGGGGAATCCAAATTTGCTTCATCTTCTGTCCTTGAGCTCTTGACAAACCAATGCACTATACGGTTGCCCGGCCACTCCACCCCAGAGCTCTCACCAAGCGTCGTTCATGCCACCGCACCGCACACTAACCAGTAAGGCAGCGATGGCATCCCGCCGCGCCGAGTTCCTTGCCGCCCACGACCACACACAAAATGGTAGGCAAGCGATGGCATCCCGCCGTGTCGAGTTCATCGCCGCTCGCGACCTCACAACTATGTAGGAGGAATTTGAAGATGCCAAGACCGAATGGGCGGTAGAGCAAGAGGCGGCCGAAGCCGCACAGAGGGAGCGGAAAAGTCAGAAAGCACTCAAGAAAAGAGAGGCCCGCCGCCGCAAGAAAGAAAAGGATGCACGCGCTGCTGAGGAGAGGTCGGCGGAGATCCAAGCACGGTGGGGTGTCGCCGACAAAGCCGGCAAGGAGAACGACGGCGTCTGCCTAGCATGTGAGAAGTAGTAGTGCTAGTAGTTAGTGTGTGTGTCTATGTCTGAGTACGAGCATGTACCAATACTACTAGTTACTACTGTAGTTTTTAGAGCAAATTACCAGTACATTAGCCTAGACTAAATGGAAAAATTCCTATCCTAAGCATCAAATGGCATCTCTTTCTCTATAGGAATTGAGATGCATGTCATCTCACTTCCTATGATTTTCATATTCCTATCCTATGAATGAAAGGAGGCCTCTGTTGGACTAACTACTGTAGCTAGCAGTACTGCTGGTACAGTAGTTTTCTTCAAGAAGCGGAATTCAATGAAGTCATGATGGTTCCTTCATCCGAGCAACTTCAAAGTGGGAAGTGGGCCAGTGATTTGATGGCTCATTAGTCATTGTTACTGCGGCGTTACGACCTGGGTGACTCTCCCTTGGAGTTCTGCGTGCATGGCAAGTGGACCAGGATGGTCGACGTCCCACATGTTGGCGAACGGAAGTATTCTTTCCGATATTGAGGAGCAAGGAAACCGCGTGGTATAGTATCACTGCTGATCGGTTTGCAAAAAAATAGTATCACTGCCGATTTATAATTATTTTTTATTTCTGATGAATGCTAGCGTTTCAACTCTTACGACGAAGGGTGCCAAACACGGCACGTGCTGGATGTCCCACACGTCAGCGAAAGGAGTGGGACATGAACAGCGTGGTAGAGCCCAGCGTAAAAAAAATAGTGTGGTAGAGCGTCTCCACTTCTTCCACTTCTGGGTCGGAGACCACACGTAGTAGTACTTAGTGGTATGAACGATACAAAGTGCGACCTGGAGAGAAAGACATGTCTAGTTGGAAGGTCTCGGGGCATACACGTAAACAAATATAAAAGTTAATATGTGCCTCCAACTAATATAGTAGTAGTAGAGTACTTAGGCACGTACTCCATAACATAACCGTGCATTGCACGTACAACATTTAGTGGTAGTACGTATTAAGAGAGAAATACCGCCCAAGAGTTCCCTTCTCGACTTACTTTTGGGTGTTTGGTAGAGTGTATGGAGGGTGCATGAGTCCGCACTAGTTTAGCAAAAATACACTAGAAGCATGCATGAAGAGAGCATGCATGAAGAGGGGTGTTGAGTTGACCATGCATGAAGAGGGAACAACTATGCTGAGACGAGAACGCAACCAAACACACCCTATATGCCACGCATGTTCATACCATTTGTGCCTTTCTACTTCACATACTGCGCTACATTACTCAGGTTCGTACGTCCACTCCTGGGTACATGTCCGTCTCGTGGTTCCAGTCCCACGTGTTCTTCATATAGATGGAACGATCCTTGCATAACATGTGCACCTTGATGCTAGATGTCTCGCGTGTTGGCAAAAGGATGAACAAAGCTCACGTAAAAAATAGAGTGGAAGAACATAGATTCCGGACGACCGAGAAGGAGCAAGGAACCTCGTGGTGGAGCATCTGCACTCATAATATTTAATATTATTCAGCGATATAAAATTAACCAATCATCTCCACAGTGGACTGGAAGAGTACGAAACACGGCAGCCCAGTGTAGTTACATCATACTAGTACATGACTAACCCACGCTATCACCATATTTCTTGGCTTCCGTGCGACACCTATCTCTAGTAATCCAGCAGCCTGTATCGCTTCTCCCTCCTCATCTCTATCAAAGTGCGGTGGGCTGGCATTTCTACGGTCTATTGAGGTCGGTTAACTATCACATGTTAGCGCCATGCCAAGAGCATTCTAAAAAAAAAATTCCTTTCACGTTCCGTTTTCAAAGAGAAAAAATCCTGTCACGTATGAATTTGCCTGTATGCTTTGAGCAACTTGCATGTCCTATACTGCTCCTGTTTGATACTCTAACTTAGCTAGAGGTTAGACTAACTCATGACTAACCCTAAGCTAACTGTAGCCAAAGAGGTTTTTGGGTGACAGGGTTAGATTGACAATAAATGCACTTCATGGAGAGAGAAAAGTGATTTTTCAGTGGTCCCAATGAGAACTATCTCCAGATAGCACCTCTTGGGTGGGATAGTTTTTTTTGGTGGGTTCGGTGAAACTTGCTCCAATTTAAACCCTCATGCTTGGATACTTTAGGGCTATTTGAGCCCCAACTAGCTCAAACTAACTCTAACCCATGGATCCAAACAGGGCCCATGGCCAGTCTCGACACGGAGCAGTCGCGTGCACCGGGAAGCGGCGCTCTCTCGGTCGTCGCGCCACTTCAAAGCCGGTGCCAGCGAGAGGTCGCCTCCGCTCGGGCCGGGCATTAATGCGGCACTGACGCTCCAGGGCGACGCTGACCGTTTCATGCGGGAAGCGCGCGCTGGCAAGGGAGTATAGGTTTTGAACCGTTTCAGGTGTAGTCCTGGTAGTTTGCAAAACTACTCAATTATTGCACTCAGTTTCCTAAGAAATTGTGGTAAAAACGTTACTCCACATCCCGCTTCCCTTCTCCTTCCTCTTCCACCGCCCACGCACGTTCGCGGGAAGCGACCGGTCAACCCTTATATAGGAGTGCTAGCACAAAAAGATGCATGCATGACCACTAAAATTTCCATATTAAAGCGCCGCTCCGGTGGGAGTATGGCGTATGTTGTTACCTTCGGCCGGCCCATGGCTACCGGGCGACGGTGACCAGAGAAGAGGCGGCAGGAGGGGAATGAATGCAGCTACTATATGGGTTCGCCTTCCGGCTTAAATAAATGTGCAGCATCACGTGTACCCGCGGGTGCACAAATTGTAACATATGTGTCTGCTTAAGTGGGTGTCACATAACTGGTGTGTGTGTGAGAGAGATTCTGAGAGACAGAGTGCGTGTGTGTGACTCTACTCTTCGGACATGTACTCAACCTTTTGCATCGGGATATAAGTATAATGGTATTTACTTTAGCTAGTGATTTACGTGGCCATGTTAACGTGGTTGTGTCAAAAAAAATACGACCGTTTCATGCGGGAAGCGCGCGCTGGCAAGGGAGTATAGGTTTTGAACCGTTTCAGGTGTAGTCCTGGTAGTTTGCAAAACTACTCAATTATTGCACTCAGTTTCCTAAGAAATTGTGGTAAAAACGTTACTCCACATCCCGCTTCCCTTCTCCTTCCTCTTCCACCGCCCACGCACGTTCGCGGGAAGCGACCGGTCAACCCTTATATAGGAGTGCTAGCACAAAAAGATGCATGCATGACCACTAAAATTTCCATATTAAAGCGCCGCTCCGGCGGGAGTATGGCGTATGTTGTTACCTTCGGCCGGCCCATGGCTACCGGGCGACGGTGACCAGAGAAGAGGCGGCAGGAGGGGAATGAATGCAGCTACTGTATGGGTTCGCCTTCCGGCTTAAATAAATGTGCAGCATCACGTGTACCCGCGGGTGCACAAATTGTAACATATGTGTCTGCTTAAGTGGGTGTCACATAACTGGTGTGTGTGTGAGAGAGATTCTGAGAGACAGAGTGCGTGTGTGTGACTCTACTCTTCGGACATGTACTCAACCTTTTGCATCGGGATATAAGTATAATGGTATTTACTTTAGCTAGTGATTTACGTGGCCATGTTAACGTGGTTGTGTCAAAAAAAATGCCACTTCCTGCTCGTGATTTGCGTTATATAATTACAAGCAAGATTCTCGTGCATTGCAGGTAACATCAATATGCATTTTTTTACAAAACACCAGTTGTGATTGACCCATGCAGGAGTAATCCCATGTGTAAAAACTAATGATATCTCAAGAATTTTATCAGAAAACTGGTATCTCGAGAATGTCATCAAAAAAATGAAAGATGAGAGATAAGGCGAGGAGGAGTGGAGCGTGGTGGTGATTGGTGGTCGGAATGGGCGGAGGCATGGGGATGGACGGCGCCGGCAGGCGGCGGCGGCCACCATGCATGCTAGATTGTTCCAGAGACTTATTCCTTTTTTAATTGCTAAGCAATGAGGTTGCGGGAGATAATTATGTGGAGAGAGGTGCGGGTATCTTTTTTAAAATTATCATAGTTTGCTTTCTATCCTCAGATATAGATCATACGGTCTGTATTACAAGATGGCAGGCACACCATCACCGCCAACTTGTTTTTTTATAAGGGTACAGATGATAAGTTTGCTGACTACTAAAGTAAAGTGGAATTTGTCCATGTTATGCAAGTAAATAAAGGTGATTGTTTATCATACGGGTAAGGTTGGATGAAGGGTGGTAGGAACAAATGCTCCACCTAGAGCATGTGTGTGAGATGGAGTCTTAGTGTGTGTGTGTGGGTTGTGTGTGTGTGTGAGAGGGAGAGACAGAGAGAGAAAGAGAGAGAGAGAGAGAGAGAGAGAGAGAGAGAGAGGAGAGAGATGGAGTCTTAGTTTGTGTGTGAGAGAGAGAGAGATGGAGTCTTAGTGTGTGTGTTGGGGGGTGCATGTGTGCGTGCATGTGTGTGTGTTTGTGTGTGTGAGAGATAGAGAGAGAGAGATGGAGTCTTAGTGTGTGTGCGGGGGTGCGTGTGTGTGTGTGTCGCTGGGTCCTCTATGGCGGATGTAATTTAAGTGTGCATGGCTTCATCATAGAGAGGTGATTTGTATGGCAGAGGCCACCAACGATGGGGTGCGAGAGAGAAAATGCCCGTAGAGAGGGAAGAGAAGGTGTGTGCGCGTGAGAGGAGTCGACATCGAGAGAACGTGTTTGCTCGAGAGACACCGAGGAAGACTACTATATATCGATGGTGCATGTAGGCGGGAATTAAACAAAGGGATGGTCTTATTGGTTTCGGGGATATAGGGGAAGAGTGAGAGGCGTGGGGGGTAGCTAGAAGGAGATTCTTAAGTGTGAGTGTGTGTTTTACCCATCTAGGCGGAAGTTATGTGCACAAAAGAGGAGAACGATTCGATGTGGCGTTAGGATTGAGGGTAATTAACTACGTATGGAGACATAGAGACCTTGAACGTGCATGTGTGAGAGGTATACATGTATACGTGGGATGTGTGTGCGCGCGCACGCATGATCGAGATAAAAGAAAGAAGACATAAGTCATAAGATCAACGACATGGGAGAGACGGATCGGTATGACAATATGCATGCATGTGAGAATGCAGGGAAGAAGGCCCGACAATTGAGCATGTGTTTTTGTCTTTATGAGATAGTGGCGTGGGCTGGAGCATGCATCTATGGCGAGCAGAGGGAGTGAGGCGCAACGATTGTGCAAAACAGACCAACCTATAAATGCATATGTATGGAGAGACATATATAGTGTGGGTGATAGGAAACAAGACTCCGTGCGAGAAAGAAATGTTGACGGAGAAACTACAGATAGATACAGAGATGGAGATGCTAGCTAGAGGGACATCCACTAGTTTGGGTATTGGAGATGACCGTCGGGTGGTTCAAAGGCTGAAGTTATATATGTGTGTGAGAGGGCACTTGACTCCATGTAGAGAGAAACATATGTAGTGTGCGTGATAGGAAGCAAGAGTGAGGGCGAGAAAGAAGGTTGATGGAGAAACAGATAAATAGAAAGATAAAGATGCTAGCTAGTGTGCGTTAGAGATAGGAGTCGAGTGGATCAGAAGGTTGGGTTATGTGTGTGGGTGTGAGAGAGATAGAGAGAGGGTGCATGTGAGTCACATACAAACAGATATCAGAGAGAAATGAGATCCAGAGAGAAGGAGTTTTGTGTCTGCGAGAGAAAAAGATATTTCACAACGAGAGTGATAGCTAGAGAGACATACGAGGGAACGCAAGATATCTCTAGGGAGAGAGGGTGTGTGTGAGCGACATACAAGAGAACAATGGAGAAATATGAGACCCTGGGAGACAGAGTTTGTGTTTGTGTGTGAGAAAGAGATATTGAAGAGGAAGAGTCGTAGGTTCTCATATCTAAGGAGCGAAAGACATCTCTGTATGAGGGGTGTGCGAGTGGCACACATGGGAATAGTAGAGAGAAATGAGACCCCGGGAGACAAAGTTTTGTGTTTGTGTGAGAGAAAGAGATTCCACATGGAGAATCATAGTTAGAGACACATAGCAGGGAGCGAGATATACTTAGAGAGAGATAGAGTGATGAAGGTCGAGGGAGAGAGTACCGTCAGTGTGTTACGAAGATAAAAGATCATTGTCGACATACAGGTAGCACGAGAGATACCTGAGAGACGATGAACGCGTATAGGTCCAGAGAGATAGTCCTATATAAGCATGAGTGATAGCTATATGAGACAAATATCTGGATTAAAGGGGATTCAAATATTTAAACTGGAGATCACGACATCGATAATATCAAAACGCAAATTGGTGTATCAAACATGCATATTCATTTGAATTTGGGCACATGTGTAATGTTATATAGTTTATCAATATTGGTGATCCATAGATTCTTCAATTACAAACAATGCATGGTTTACATGCAATTAATGTCTAAACGGGATTACACTATATGTTGCGTGTGTGAAACACATTATACATGTTGGAGGAGTAAAAAAACCCGCATGAAACACACATTAATTGGAGACAGTTAGCGAGGAATGCATACATTGAATTTCAACATAAAGTGGTTTCAAATATTTGAAAATCCAAATTGATGGATACAACCTTATGAATCTGAGATCATGCCATTTGTAAACCATATTTATGTATAAAATGGTGTTGTGCTTTTGAAAGTATATATAAAAAATGATGTATATAGAATGTAATTCCAATTGAAAATGGATCCCGCCCGAAAAAAATAGAATACAAATGGGATTTGAATTGAGTTGGCACGGTAAACGTGCACTCTGCAAAATTTGAACGAAGCGGGGAAAGTCACAGTAACCGCCCGAAACCAAAATCTGCAAGATGGAGATCACTACTGCCTATCCCTGCCACGCAAAGCCTATCTGCTGGATTTCTATAGGTTTCGATAGGGGTAGGTTTGTAATTTCACCCAAACATGACGTAACCGCCTCTAACCCGGATTCATACACGGTGGGCGCCAAAACACAGTGTGTCCTCAGCCGAAATCGACTCCCTCCCCGATTCATATTCATACACGGTGGGCGCCAAAAACAAACTCTCATCGGCAAATATTCGGTGTATGCGAGATGACCACCGTCCTATCCCCAACCGACTAATGTTGTTGTGATGTAGTAGAAATTTGAAACGGGGGCTAAGTTTGTAAATTTCCTCGCATTTGAGACAAGCGTGCCCTGAATACATGGTTCCCCCCTTCCTCTCTACCTCCCTTGTCCCCATTCGTACTCCGTGGGCGCCAAAACACCCTCTCCACCCAACCCTCCTCCGTCCGCCGCCGTCCGCCGCCCCATCCACCGTCGTCCTCCTCCACCATGCCATAGCTGATACCCCGACGCCGCCATCCATTACAAGAGATCGACCTCTCTCATCCACGGCTTCGGACCGGGATCCTTGCATCCCGTCCTCTCGCTTCATCCCCGCCGTCGTCCACCTTACCGGCGCCGCTCCTACGACCGTCTCGTTGATGACCCACAAGTATAGGGAATCTATTGTAGTCCTTTCAATAAGTAAGAGTGTCGAACCCAACAAGGAGAAGAAGGAAATGATGAGCGGTTTCCAGCAAGGTATTCTCTGCAAGTACTGAAATAAGTGGTAACACATAGTTTTGTGATAAGATAATTTGTAACGAGCAACAAGTAACAAAAGTAAATAAGTTGCATCAAGGTGGCTCAATCCTTTTTGTAGCAAAGGACAAGCCTGGAAAAAATCTTATAAGATGTAAAGCGCTCCCGAGGACACATGGGAACGTCAAGCTAGTTTTCATCACGTTCACATGATTCGCGTTCGGTACTTTGATAATTTGGTATGTGGGTGGACCGGTGCTTGGGTGCTGCCCTTACTTGGACAAGCATCCCACTTATGATTAACCTCTATTGCGAGCATCCGCAAATATAACAAAAGTATTAAGGTAAACCTAACCATAGCATGAAACATATGGATCCAAATCAGCCCCTTATGAAGCAACGCATAAACTAGGGTTTAAGCTTCTGTCACTCTAGCAACCCATCATCTACTTATTACCCCCCAATGCCTTCCTCTAGGCCCAAATAATGGTGAAGTGCCATGTAGTCGACGTTCACATAACACCACTAGAGGAGAGACAACATACATCTCATCAAAATATCGAACGAATACCAAATTCACATGACTACTAATAGCAAGACTTCTCCCATGTCCTCAGGAACAAAAGTAACTACTCAAAAAGCATAAACATGTTCATAATCAGAGGAGTATTAATATGCATATAGGATCTGAACATATGATCTTCCACCAATTAAACCAATTAGCATCAACTACAAGGAGTAATTAACACTACTAGCAACCTACTAGCACCAATCCCGGACTTGGAGACAAGAATTGAATACAAGAGATGAACTAGGGTTTTGAGATGAGATGGTGCTGATGAAGATGTTGATGGAGATTGCCCTCTCCCGATGAGAGGAGCATCGGTGATGATGATGGCGATGATTTCCCCCTCCGGGAGGGAAGTTTCCCTGGCAGAACAGCTCCGCGAGAGCCCTAGATTGGTTCCGCCAAGGTTCCGCCTCGTGGTGGCGGAGTTTCATCTGAGAAGATGGCTTATGATTTTTTTTTTCATTGAAAGACTCCATATAGCAGAAGATGGCCAACGGAGGGCCACCAGGGGGCCCACGAGGTAGGGGCGCGCCCAGGGCGTAGGGTGCGCCCCCACCCTCGTGGGCAGGGTGTGGCCCCCCTGGTGAGGTTCTTGCTCTTAGTATTTTTTTATATATTTGGAAAACATCTTCCGTGAGGTATCAAGACTTTTGGAGCTGTGCAGAATAGGTCTCTAATATTTGCTCCTTTTCCAGCCCAGAATCCCAGCTGTCGGCATTCTCCCTCTTTATGTAAACCTTGTAAAATAAGAGAGAATAGGCATAAGTATTGTGACATAATGTGTAATAACAGCCCATAATGCAATAAATATCAATATAAAAGCATGATGCAAAATGGACGTATCAACTCCCCAAGCTTAGACCTCGCTTGTCCTCAAGCGAAAAGCCGAAATCGAAAAATATGCCGATATGCTTAGAGATAGAGGTGTCGATAAAAAATAAAATACGGACATGAGGGCATCATGATCATTCTTAGAACAGAAACTCATATAATTCTTTGTCATATAATATCTAATGCTAGAGTAATAATTCAATCACAATATCAAGTATGAATCGTAAACTTCATTGAAAACTAACAAACTACAATCTCGGTCAGTGAAGCAATTGCAATTTATCATAACATAGGAAAGAGTCAATGTATAAGAGCTTTTCAGCAAGTCCACATACTCAACTATCATATAATCTTTCACAATTTCTGACACTCACGCAATACTTATGGGTATGGAGTTTTAATCGGACACAGAGAAAGATAGGGGCTTATAGTTTTGCCTCCCAATGTTTTACCTCAAGGGTAATGTCAACAGTAATAGTTCATGAAACTCACATCCAATTAGCCATATATACCAGGATCTTTCCAACATATTGTGCTTGCCAAAGGATAAAATGTAAAAAGGAAGGGTGAAGTTCACCATGACTCTTACGCAATGTAGGAGATAAAAGTAGAAGATAGGACCTTCGCAGAAGGAAGCAGAGGTTGTCATGCGCTTTTATGGTTGCATGCACAAAATCTTAATGCGAAAGAACATCACTTTATATTGCCACTTGTGATATGGACCTTTATTATGCAGTCAGTCGCTTTTATTACTTCCATATCACACGCTCGTATAAAGCTTATTTCCTCCACACCAATCAATCATACATATTTAGAGAGCAATTTTTATTGCTTGCACCGATGACAACTTACTTGATGGATCTCACTCAATCCATAGGTAGATATGGTGGACTCTTATGGCAACACTGGTTTAAGGGTATTTGGAAGCACAAGTAGTATCTCTACTTGGTGCAATGAATTTGGCTAGCATGAGGGGGAAAGGCAAGGTCATCATGTTGGAAGATCCAAGACAATATAATTTATCTCAGATGTAAGAAAACATAATCCATTACGTTGTCTTCCTTGTCCAATGTCAACTCTTTAGCATGTCATATTTTAATGAGTGCTCACAATCATAAAAGATGTCCAAGATAGTATATTTATATGTGAAGACCTCTCTTTCTTTATTACTTCGTATTAATTGCAACGATGACCAAAACTGTGTTTGTCAACCCTCAATAACTTTCATTCGTCATACTCTTTCTATGTGAGCTCATTACTCTCCATAAGACTCATATGATCTCTTTGTTTCTTTTTATTTATTTCTCTTTTTTCTTTTATTTCCTTAGGATCATGGCAAAATAATCAAGCCCTTGACTCAACACTAATCTTTATTATATAGCTCACGGACTCGATTACATAGAAGGATAATAAAGCAAAACTCACAACTAGATCATACTAACAACTTTTATTCTACTAGATCAAGATATTACCAAAAGGATCGAACTAAGAAAAACGGTAAAGATAAAAGTGATGGTGATACGATACCGGGGCACTCCCCCAAGCTTGGTAGTTGCCAAGTGGAGTGCCCATACCAGATACTCAATTCTTCTTTGTTGGTTGAAAGTGCGTTATATCGACTAGAGGGGGGTGAATAGGCAATTTTTATGAATTCTTCACTGAGGAATTTTTAGGTGAGGAAATTCCTTAGCGAAGAACTGCTAGCAGCAGACTAAGTACTCAAAAGTAAACATAACAGAACACAAGCATAGTCATCATGATGAAATGAAGATAGGCACAGAGTAAAGAAAGCATAAGCACATGATAGCACAGGATGAAGACAAACAGACTAAAGAAATTGAACAGAGGAAATTGAGAAAATCTTCAGTCAAAGTGTTCAAGCACAGATATGAACAAGCACACAACACAGTTATGAGGAAATGAAAGAGTTGAGGAAATAGAACCAGTAAGCTTGGTGAAGACAATGATTTGGTAGACCAGTTCCAACTGCTGTCTCAGTTCCAATTGCACACTTGAAGAGTAGAATCATGGAGATCTCCCCCTATATCTTGTAATTCATACATGCATTTGACATATCATAATGAAGAATTTGAAATGCATGATGAACTATGGTGACTGATGTAATTCAGCATGTGTGCGTTAGCATATATGAGGAATAAGCATGCAGCAACACATATCAAAAGTATCAGAGCACCATCGGGTTTAAGTTTACAACTCGATCCAATAAAGTGTCAGAAGAACAAGAGTTGTAACTTAACAAAAAAAATGCCCATATAGAAAGACCCGCTTGAAGACTAACTCAAAATTATCCCCCTTTGTCATCAAATGACCAAAAGGATCGAATATGAGGACTAACACCCTTGAAGAATATCAAGTTTGATGAAGGAGCGCCAGCGTTGTTGGGGTCGTTTGTCGTGGAAGGGCCTGCCGCAGTGTCGTCCAAGTCTTCATTCTCATCGGTGTCGCGCGATGAAGAATATGAGCTGGCCACCATGGAAGGAACCTTGACCTTCTTGAATTTCTTCGGTGGAGGTGCAGACCAGTCAAAATCTTCCTTGAGACCCATTTTCTTGAGATCTTCTTTACCATACAGATGTGACAGAATGGCCCAGGTGCGACCGAAAACTTCATGGAGGTAGTAATGGTTTTTCTTCACTGCATTGTGTGTAGCAGTCATGTTGTGAAGAAATGAACCAAACTATCGCTTAACCCATTTATGATTTCGATCCACCTTCTGGTGAAGACTAAGCAGAAGCTCACGATCAGTCATCACACGAGGAGCAGTGGCTTGAGGAGTAGACTTGGTTGCATTGGTAGAGTCATGTGTGGCAGAGTCATCATTGGTGGAATAAGATGCAGCTTTGCGAAACTGTCCATCCAATGGACGAATGCCTTCATCTATAACAGCTGGTGCCTTGCCCTTTTCATCAACTGACGAATAGGTTTGCTTGAGGACTTCAATCGGGGGCAAGTAGCTGAGGTGATTCTGAAAATCAGCTTTGTAGTTGAGTGAAGACCTTGTCCTGAGGAATCTCATAATCCAAGGTGCATAAAGCTTCAGCTCATACGGAGAAAGTGCAACATTTGCCAGAGTCCTCATGAAGAAATCGTGATAATTGACAGGAATGCCATGGACGCTATTGAATACCAGATTCTTCATGATGCCAACAATTTCCTCATCAGATGAGTCGTGGCCTTTGATGGGACTCATTGTCCTCGTTAGAATGTGATAGACAGTTCTGGGCACATAAAGTAATTCCTTCATGAGGAATTTGGTTCGTGGGGCTTGACCTGGCTTCAAAGGTTTCATCAGAATTTGCATGTAGTGATTTGTAAGCTCAGGTTCACTTTAAATGCAACGAGCTTCTTCAAGGGGAGGACTGAGTGGTAAGGCATGAAGCAATTCAGTAGCTGGTGCTGTGTAGTGAGTGTTCTCAGACATCCAGTCCCACCCATGAATTCACATCTTCAGAATCTCCTATGATGTGCAGCGTCACATAAAATTGAAGAATTAGTTCTTCATTCCAATCGCAGATGTCAGAACAGAAGTTTAATAGTCCAGCGTTGTGAAGAACACTGAGGACTGGCATGAAGCACGACAGAGATTCCATATCCACGTGAGGAATGTGCTCATGGTAGAAGATTTTGTTTTTGTTGAACAGCACTGAGGAATAGAAATTGGCTTGGCTGGTTGTCCAAAAACGCCTCTTCCTAATGCGAGCAGAGTTATAAGGGTTGTAATCTTTGAAGAATACATGCTCGCTGAAGAAATCATCAGCCTTAAACTTTTGCTTCCTGGAGAATGGATCCTTTGGCTTGGGTAGAGGAGTGTCAGTGAGTTGCATCACGACCTCAGGAATCTCAATCACAGGTTCTTCAGGCTGAGGAATTTTTGGTTCCTCTTCAGTGGCAGTCTGTGTCTTCAGATGTTCAGCAGCAGAAGTTTCTTTAGCACTAGTGGCTGGAATTTATTCACGTACAGATGAAGTGGGGTTAGTTTCTTCAGAGCCCATTTGAACAGTTTGTGCAGGGGACTGAGGTATTTGTTGCAACGGTGTGAACATTGGAGAGTTTGGATGCTGACTTTCCCAGAATTCATCACTCATCACTGGTGTGGAGCAGCCAACGTCCATATCTTCATCTTCCATTTCGTCAACGCTAGCCTCTTCATCAGTGAACTGAGGCAGAGGCGAGGAAATGACAGGTGTTGAAGGGATCTCATCCACTTCAATTTCTTCATCCAACTGCTCTGACGAAGTAGCAGAAGGAGTTTCTACATCAGATCCGCTGGGAATCACATATTCTTCATCGAAAGGAACAAGGTCCTTTGATGGCGTAGTAGAGAGAGGAATAACATCGATGGGATTTTCAAACGAGCTGGTCAAAGGCTTCATTTTCTTCGTAGCTGAAGAATCTGAAGTAGCTGATGCTTTCCTTTTCTTCACTGCTGCACGCTTTGCAGCCTTGGTTTTCTTCACATCTGATGCAGATGGAAGTATCGAAGTTGGTGTAGGTGCAGGAGGAGCAGAGGAATGTGGTTGATTTTCTTCAGGCACAACTGATGCAGTTGCCCTGACTTCTTCATTTTCTTCAGGCGCACCACTAGTGGATGCCCTGGCAATTTCCTCAGCGGCTAGAATGTAGTCATCAGCCCTGGAACTTACATTTTCTTCAGCGGCCTAATTTCATCAACGGTGCTGGCATGTTCTTCAGTTGGCGGAGCATATGCTTTAGCCTGAGAAATTTCCTGTTGCGTTGGGGCAGCAACATTGGAAGTGAACTGTTCAGTTTCTTTACAAATCTGACTTTGGCTCCTTGCCAATTAGCATAGTAGGCTTTGAAGTCATCGCTAAGGGTTTTGATTTCAGATTGGATTTTTACAAGTTCATCGGTTGTCATAGTGACAATGTTGTTCTTCAGAAATTTCTCCTTCTTGTATTGCGCTTTCTTGATCTGTCTGGCCATCTCATATTTCCATTTTTATTCTTCGATGAAATGGGTCAGCATGTGACTTTGGCCAGGAGTCAGCTTGAAATCAGGCATGGGAGTGTTGGGATCCTTGTGCCAAACATCAATGTATTTGAGGATCAACTTTGGATCCAAAAGTAGTGGCACATCTGTTCCCTTGGCTGTAGCGGACCTGACTTGCCTATCTCTGATGATTTCAGCAAGTTCATCATCATCAGCTTCATCTTCTTTAGACGACACTTGGAAGGCGACCTGCTTCTTCTGAGAACTAGGGCGAGGACCTCGTCCAGCAGTGGTCTTTGTCTTCAGTAGAGAGGGTCCCATTGAAGAATTTGGTGCAGCTGAGGAACTAGCTGAAGCTCCTGAGGCAATTGAGATGCCTGTGGTCCTTTGACACGTGGCGAGATGCACAGGTGCAGAGGACTTTGTCGGAACAGCTGAGGACTTTTAAGGAGCTGAGGATTTGGGAGGACAGGAGCAACATGAGAAGTTGGCCTTGATGGCTTTGAAGATTCTGGCTGTGAGGGCATTGCTGAGGAACTTGGCCTTGAAACCACTGAAGGTGAAGCACTTGGCTTGTGCGCAGGCTTCTTTGACATGGTCGTCTTAGGCTTGACAGAGGCCTCAGCGGCAGCAGCAGTAGCAGAGTCTTCGTTGAATTTCCTCACTGCTTCTTTGGCTTGTTTAGCCAACTTGGCTTGGCGCTTGGCCCATTCGTCCGGATAATCCTCACCACGCTTGAGGCTGGTGGGATAAGCTATTTGGCCAGGTGCCAATGGAGGTCTTGGGCATGGAGGATTGAGTGCGAATTTCTTCATGTACTTGGGAGTAACATACCTGTACTCCCTCCACTCTCTTGCCCATTTCCTTTCTATCCTCTGTATGCGCACCTTGCGCTGATTTTTGTCCTCTTTTCCAAACTTGGCCTCATCAGGAGTGCAGTAATCTTTGTATATGTCATCAGGGATTTTAAATGCTCTGTTGACCTCAACCCTCTTTCCTCCTTTCTGTGGCTTCTTACCGTCAGCCATTTTCTTCAGTTGAGGAATTTGAACAATTGAATTTTCTGAAGAAGTATGCAACTTTTCTTCGAGGAATGCTGCAAATGAGTTAAGTTGATGAGAACCTAGAGATTCAGAAGCTGACATGAGTACCTGTGAACAGAGTGTAGTTGCGAGGAATTTGGAGAGGTCATATGCGTTCTCAGAAGGTTTTGTAAAAAGAACAAGTTTGAGGAATTTGACTAGATGAGTCTTGAAGAATTTCACTAAGCATTCTTTGTCTTAGGTTCCAGAGATGTGTAGATCAAAAATCCAAACATTTGAGGAATCTTGAATAAAAACATAGCTTAGAGAAACGAATCAAGAACAGATGATATGTGAGGTGTTTTAGTGTGTGAGGATTTGAAGAAAAACACTTTTGAAGATTTTGTAGAAAACAATCAAATCAAAGAGGGCAGTAAAAGTAACTTTTAATTACCCTGGATGAGGAACACGACGAACTGAGAGATGGAGAGGTGAAGTTCGTCTGTGTAGATCTTCCATGCCCTAACTCGGCGGAGGAAGACGGCTATGGCGGCGGCGGAGTGAAGATTTCCGCGGCCGGCGGGAGTACGACGGCATGAGGTCGAGGCAGTGAAGCTCTTCCTCACCGACGACGATGAAATAGCGGTAGCGCTAGGGTTTGAGAAGCTCGAGCTGGAGAGAGGTCGAGCAGAGTAAAAGAAGTGAGGAAGGGGAGAGGGGTATTTATAGCCATGGTGAAAACCGTTCGCCCGAAGAATTTGGACGAACGTGCCCCTGACCCTTCTCATTCGCATGACATGTGTCACCCACGTACTGAGAAGTGGAGATCGTGGTAGATCGTGGGTGAGTGGATAAGTATGTTGTGGGATGCGGAACATTTGAGCGGCAAAGCCGAAAATTGGATAAGATAAGTTAAAAGTTCCCTTCGCAATTTCCTCAGCTGACAAGGACGCAATGAAGATTTTGAATGAGTTTCAAATAGAACGCACATGAAGAATTTTGTGAACAGATTGGGTTGAGTATAGCATAGAGGGGGAAGGGTCCGATCACATGCACTTAGTAGAAAAACCAACTTGAAGATATAGCTATAAGTGAATGTTGTAGATGACATAAACTCATATATATATAGCCAATGAAGAAGAACAACGGAAATAGTGAAGACAATGCAAAGTTGAAGATTTGAACAACTGAGGAATTTCAACTTTTGGTGGTGGCGTGACCCACCGTATAAGAATGATGATTTCTGACACCGCGTACAATTATCGTAGGGTTCTGAGAATCAAATTCTTCGTTAATTTCTTCACACTTAGAGTGTTATTCTTCATTGATTGAAGAAAAACGTTTCTTCAAGTGTTGCACATCTAAGTCATCAATTTTGCATAAGTGTTAGGATGAGTGTCCTTTTCAGAGAACATTTGAATACTCTAGGATATTTAGCTCACACCGCAACTTGGTAAATATCTTCTCATCCAAGGGCTTTGTGAAGATATCGGCTAGCTGTTCTTCAGTCTTCACATGTTCAATAGAAATGTCGCCCTTCAACACATGATCATGAAGAAAATGATGACGAATCTAAATGTGCTTAGTCTTCGAGTGCTGAACTGGGTTGTGAGCAATCTTGATGGCACTCTCATTGTAATAGAAGAGAGGCACATTCTTCATGTTGACGCCGTAGTCCTTGAGAGTTTTCTTCATCCATAGCAATTGAGCACAGCAAGAACCGGCGGCAATATACTCAGCTTCAGCAGTTGATAGTGATACGCAGTTTTGTTTCTTCGAGGACCAACAGACCAAAGATCGTCCGAGGAAATGACATGTACCAGATGTTGACTTGCGGTCCACACGATCACCAGCATAGTCAGAGTCAGAATATCCAATGAGATCAAAAGCCGAGCCCTTGGGGTACCATAATCCAAGTGTTGGTGTGTGAGCTAGATATCGAAGAATATGCTTCACAGCCTTATGGTGTGATTCCTTCGGTGTAGCTTGAAATCGGGCACACATGCAAACACTAAGCATTATTTCTGGCCTAGATGCACATAAGTACAATAAAGAACCAATCATGGAGCGGTATACCTTATGATCAAAATCAATACCATTTTCATCAGTGCATAGATGGCCATTTGTGGGCATAGGAATTTTGACGCCTTTGCAATCTTGCATGCCGAATTTCCTCAGTACATCCTTGAGGTATTTCTCCTGAGATATGAATATGACATTGCGTTGTTGACGAATTTCAAGACCTAAGAAGAACTTTAATTCTCCCATCATAGACATTTGATATTCTTCACTCGTCATGTAGGCAAATTCATCACTATAACGTTGGTCAGTACAGCCAAAGATAATATCATCAACATATACTTGGCACAGAAACAATTCACCATCATAAGATTTAGTGAAAAGAGTAGGGTCGAGTGAACCAGGTTTGAAGCCTTTCTTCATGAAGAATTCCTTCAAGGTATCATACCACGCCCATGGGGCCTGCTTGAGGCCATAGAGGGCCTGGTTGAGTCTGAAGACTTTGTCAGGATTCTTTGGATCTTCAAAACCTGGGGGTTGAGCAACATATACTTCTTCCTCAAGCTTACCATTGAGGAATGCACTTTTCACATCCATTTGATATAAAGTGATATCATGATGGTTAGCATAAGCAAGTAATATGCGAATAGCCTCAAGCCTAGCAACATGTGCAAAAGTTTCATCAAAATCAATTCCTTCAACCTGTGTGTAGCCTTGAGCTACGAGCCGTGCCTTATTCCTCACCACAAGGCCATTTTCATCTTGCTTGTTGTGGTAGATCCACTTTGTGCCAATGATATTGTGCTTGCGAGGATCTGGACGTTTGACCAATTCCCAGACATTGTTGAGCTCGAACTGATGTAGTTCTTCTTGCATGGCCTGAATCCACTCAGGCTCCAGAAATGCTTCATCTACCTTAGTGGGCTCTGTGATAGAGACAAAAGCATAGTGCCCACAAAAGTTAGATAAATGTGACGCTTTTGAGCGTGTGAGAGGACCTGGCACTTTGATGTCATTGATGATCTTTTCAACTTGCACTTCTTTTGCAATGCGAGGATGAGCTGGTTGTCGTTGAGGATTTTGATCAGCATTCTCTTCAGCACCATTTTCTTCAGTATTTTCTTCAGGTGCATTAGCTCGACGTTCTTCATTCTCTGGAATGAATTCTTCAACAGATTCTTCAGTAGGAATGACATCCTCAGTAGCCTTGAACTTGATAGTTTCCTCAGATGCTGGTTCATCTATCACAGTAGGTAGGTGCACTATTTGCGAGCCATTAGTTTCATCGAACCGCACATCTACAGTTTCAACAACCTTGCGAAGAACGTTGTTGAAGACTCTGTAGGTGTGCGAGTCCTTTCCATAACCAAGCATAAAACCTTCATGTGCTTTCGATGCAAATTTTGAGTTGTGATGAGGATCTCTAATCCAACATTTAGCACCGAAGACTTTGAAATAACTTACATTGGGTTTCTTATCAGTGAGGAGTTCATAGGCAGTCTTCTTGAAGAATTTGTGAAGATATACTCGGTTGATGATGTGGCACGCGGTATCAATTGCCTCAACCCAGAAACGACGAGGCGTTTTGTATTCATCAAGCATAGTGCGAGCCATCTTAGCAAGAGTCATGTTCTTGCGCTCCACGACGCCGTTCTGCTGAGGAGTATAAGGATAAAATAACTCATGAGTAATACCAAGTTCATCAAGGTAGTCATCTAGACCAGAATTCTTGAACTCAGTTGCATTGTCACTTCTGATGTGCTTGATCTTCACACCAAAGTTGGTTGAAGCCCTCGAGGAAAATCGTTTGAAGACTTCCTGCACTTCATGTTTGTAAGTAACAATGTGTACCCATGTGTATCGAGAGTAATCATCAACAATAACAAAGCCATATTGAGATGCATCATTTGAAACAGCAGAATAATGATTAGGACCGAAGAGATCCATGTGAAGCAATTCAAATGGACGAGTGGTGGTCATGATAGTCTTTGCTGGATGCTTAGCCTTTGTCATCTTCCTAGCTTCACAGGCTCCACATAGGTGATCCTTGGGGAATTTCACATTCTCGATGCCGATGACATTCTTCTTCTTCGCAAGCGTGTCAGATTCCTCATGCCTGCATGTCTCCTCTCCTAAAGCCTTCGAAGACTTTGGAATTGTCAGCTTCCATAACCACAACACAACGGTACTTGCCAAAGACAACAACCATATCAAGATCGCAAAAGCATTGAGACAGACATGAGGTTGTATCCTAAGGACTCGACAAGCATGACTTTGTCCATGTGTCGATCCTTTGTGATCACAACCTTACCTAGACCCAATACCTGACTTTTGCCTTTGTCAGCAAAGATGATATGCTTCAGATGCGACGGAGATAATGGAGCATCCATCAATAGATTCTTGTCACCAGTCATGTGAGTTTGTACATCCACTATCGAGGACCCACTCAGTGCTTTGGGTTGATCATCCTGCAGATGAATTAGTGCAGCTTACAAACTCATATACTTCATCAGTGAAGAATATGACATCAATTCATCAGATCAATTTCATCAAGCAAAAGAACAGATAAAGCAGTATGAGGACGTGAGAAATGAAAGTTCATTTCTTCATGATTAGCCTGCGTCCTTTCAGGCATACTCAGGTCTCCAGCAAATTCTTCAGACGATTACGTACGTCTGGAGACCTGACCCTGCAGAAGAGATTAGTTCTTTTTCTTCACCACCCACATCTGAAGGGGTGGCAAAGAGTTCATCACTCTGCGAGCTCCATACGAGAAAGGTGGCATAGAAGCCAGTCCATTTCGTTTCACATAAGAGGAGTTAGGATAAGCATATGAATAAGCAGAGAAATTCTTCGAGGACTTATGAACATATGATTAGAAGAATAATGCTCATATTCATAGCCCTTAGCTCTTCCCTGCGAAACAGAGTTGTTAGCACGATGATATTCATGTGAGGACTTTGATCCTTTTGAGGAATTTGGTCCATATGAAGAATTTGATCTGGGGTTCCTATTCTTCATAGGTGGTGTCCTGAGGACATTCACCTGAAGACTTTCAAGGCACCTTTTGGGAACCCAGATTTTCTTCATAGGGGACCGTTCCTGCAGTTAGTGCCAACATATCTAGCAAATACTTCACCATTCTGATTTTTGAACAGTTTATAGTTGGAGTCAAATGACTCATCATCAGAACTGAGGAGATTCACATGCAAAAGCCCAGATAAGTTAGATGGATCAACTGGAGGTCCCTTTGCAGCAACCCATGAGGTTTTGGGGTACTGCTCAGGCTTCCAATATGTACCATCAGCATTGAGTTTCCTCTCAAAGGCAATACCCTCTTTCCTAGGGTTCCTGTTGAGGATCTGCTTTTTAAGCACATCACAAAGAGTCTGATGCCCTTTGAGGCTTTTGTACATGCCTGTCATGTACAATTCCTTCAGCCCTGCATCAGTCAGTGATACTAGCAATGTCCTCAGATGAGGAATTAGTGATAGCAGAGGCATGTGAAGAATTTGTAACATTAGCAGCATTTGAACATTCAGGTGAAGAATTAGCAGATTCACGTTCAATGCATTTCAAACAAGGAGGAACAAATTCTTCCTGAGAAGCGCTGATTTGTTGAGCAAGTAATGAATCGCGCTCCTTCTGAAGATCTTCATAACTCACTCTTAGCTTCTCAAGATCTTGCTTTCTTTGAAGAAATTCATAAGAAAGCTTCTCATGATCAGATAAGAGAGTGTTATGATGACCTTGAAGGTTGTCAAACCTAGTCTGAAGTCTCTGAAGATTTTCAGTCAAGGCTTTAGTGCGATCCATTTCTTCACCCAACATATCATCACTTTTGTCTAGCATGTTTTGAACCTTTTCAAAAGCCCTTTGTTGTTTTACAGCAATCTTAGCAAGTTTAGAATAGCTGGGCTTGAAGGTTTTCATCAGATTCATTCTCACTTGATTCAGAGGAGGTATATTTGAGTACCTTGGCACCCTTTGCCATGAAGCAATAGGTGGGAGCGTAGTCATCATTGCCTTCATCAGCCTTGTTGGTGAGGTCATTTTCTTCAGAGTTGAAGATAGACTTGCTGACGAATGCAGTAGCGAGGGCTAGGCTTGCCACACCGGATTCGGACTCCTCAGATGCCTCCTCTTCCTCATTTTCTTCAGATTCAGCCTCAGAGTCCATTTCCTTGCCAATGAATGCCCGAGCCTTCTTGGAGCTGCTCTTCTTGTGAGATGAAGACTTTGAGGATTTTGATGATGAAGATTTTGTGGATTTCTTCTTTTTCTTCGCATCATCAGAACTGTAATCCTTGTATTTCTTCTTCTTTGATTCCTTTTCCCACTGAAGGGACAATCTTGAATGTAATGTCCAGGTTTCTTGCATTTGTGACAGAGCCTCCTCTTGTAGTCACTGGATGAGGAATCATTGCTCCTTGAGGGTCTTCCAAAGCGACCACGTCTTGAGAACTTTTGGAACTTCTTCACGAGCAGTGCTAGCTCATGGCTTAGTTCTTCAGGATCACCAAGGCTGCTACCAGAGTCTTCATCTTCGGACTCAGATACTGCCTTGGCCTTCAGTGCACGTGATCTGCCATAGCTCGAACCATAGAGATCTCTTTTTTCAGCAAGTTGGAACTCATGAGTATTTAGCCTCTCGAGAATATCAGCGGGATCAAGTGACTTGTAATCAGCACGTTCTTGTATCATCAATGCCAGAGTGTCAAATGAGGAATCAAGCGATCTCAGCAATTTCTTCACCACCTCATGGTCGGTGATGTCAGTGGCACCAAGTGCTTGAAGCTCATTTGAGATGTCAGTGAGGCGATCGAAGGTTTGTTGAACATTTTCATTGTCGAGTCTTTTGAAGCGGTTGAAGAGATTGCGAAGAACATCAACTCGAGAGTCACGCTGTGTTGAGACTCCTTCATTCACTCTTGGAACAGTCTATCCCAGATAAGCTTAGCAGTTTCCAAAGCACTCACTCTTCCATACTGTCCTTTGCTCAGATGGCCACATATGATATTCTTCGCTTGAGAACCGAGTTGCTTGAATCTCTTCACATCAGCAGCATTCAGAGATGGTGTGACTGAGGGAACACCATTTTCCACAATATACCAGAGATCGTTATCAATTGCTTCAAGATGCATTCACATCTTATTCTTCCAGTAGGGGTAGTCCGTCTGTTCGAAGGTAGGACACCCAGCAGACACCTTGATCATACCTGCGGTTGACATAACTAAAACTCCAGGCGGTTAAACCAAAATCACACAAAACAAGGGAGTACCTTGCTCTGATACCAATTGAAAGTGCGTTATATCGACTAGAGGGGGGTGAAAAGGCGATTTTTATGAATTCTTCACTGAGGAATTTTTAGGTGAGGAAATTCCTTAGCGAAGAACTGCTAGCAGCGGAATAAGTACTCAAAATTAAACATAACAGAACACAAGCATAGTCATCATGATGAAATGAAGATAGGCACAGAGTACAGAAAGCGTAAGCACAGGATAGCACAGGATGAAGACAAACAGACTGAAGAAATTGAACTGAGGAAATTGAGAAGATCTTCAATCAAAGTCTTCAAGCACAGATATGAACAAGCACACAACACAGTTGTGAGGAAATGAAAGAGTTGAGGAAATAGAACCAGTAAGCTTGGTGAAGACAATGATTTGGTAGACCAGTTCCAACTGTTGTCTCAGTTGTACATCTGGTTAGGGCGGCTAGGTATTTAAACCTGAGGACACACAGTCCCGGACACCCAGTCCTGAACACGCAGCTCAGGACACTCAGTCCTCACCGTATTCCCCTTGAAGCTAAGGTCACACAGACCTCGCCCAATCACTCGTGGTAAGTCTTCAGGTCGACTTCCAAACCTTCACAAACTTGGTCACTCGGCGATCCACAATTCCTCTTGGATGCTCTAGACCATGACGCCTAACCGTCTGGAAGAAGCACAGTCTTTAAAGGTAACAAGCGTCGGATCCACGCAGGATCAATCTCTTCAGTGATGCTCAATCACTTGGGGTTTGTAGGTGTTTGGGTTTGGGGTTTTCCTCACTTGATGATTTTCGTCTCAAAGTCCTCGGAGGATGGGTTGCTCTCAAATGACAAGTGTAGTTTCTCTCGCGAAGGCAGCCAACCAGCTAGTGGTTGTAGGGGGGGCTATTTATAGCCTAGGGAGCAGCCCGACATGATAAGACATAAATGCCCTTCAAAGATATGACCGTGAGGTGGATAGATATTTTGGGACAGCTGGCGCATAGCACGGCAACGGTCGGAATTTTGAGTAGCAAAATCCTCAGGGCTATCATGTTCCTCACCGTGTAGGAAATCCTCACTGGTGAATTCCTAACTCCTCAGTCAGAACAAATTCCTCAGAGACCAGAAGAACTTCGTCTCTGTCACTGAAGAATATGACTGGACTGTATGAGAATTCCATGGCTTCACTCGAAGGGATTGGTAGTGTAGGATTGAGTTGAGCATCAAAATGGAAATTTTTCCTTAGGATTTCATCTACCCCCTTTAATAGTACGGTGTTTCCTATGACTCAAGAAAGAGAAAAAAAAGAAAACTACGAAAACAAAAAGTCTTCACGCTTTTCATGTTCCTCGGAAAATGAATACCAAAAGTTCTTCAAGGTCACACCAATTTCTTCACTTTCAAAAAGTCTTCAGAAAAGTCTTCAGAATCCAAAGTCTTCAGTCAAAAGAACTTCAGTTTTAGGGGTTGACTTTCTCTACAAATATCAAACTCCTCAATAGACTTAAAGATCTGTGTACACTCACAAATGCATTTAGTCCCTTAACCATATAAGTTCTTCAATACACCCAAAATTCACTAAGGGCACTAGATGCACTTACATTGGTGGAGACGGTGGTGATTTTGTTGATGGCGTAGGCTTGTCGTCCTCCTTCCAAGGCATAGGCTCACCATCATAGAAGGATGACCGAGTCTCCGGGATACTCAAATCTACAGCCAAACTCATCCTTTTGAATCTATATTCATACTCATAGTTTTGGTTTTGCAGGTCATAGATTTGAGCTTGAAGGTGCTCGATTTTCTCGTGAAGCTTGAAAATGGTCTCCCCGATGTTGTCGGCATCCAGTGTCGGAGTAAATAGCCATGGGTAGCCTAGCCGGCTTCCCCTGGCCCTTCTGAAAAAGTTACGAGCCCGCCCGGCTCTCAAGAATCCAAGACATGGGGCCGCCTTCCCCTCGCTGGCTGCAACCCAGGCCGGCTTTCGGAAGGCGGGCCGACTTTAGCCCTCATGAGAAGGCCGACTCCAAGAAGCTGGCCATGAGAAGGCCGACTCCAAGAAGCCGGCTCCCCATAAAGCGGTCAAGACCATACCCACAAAAGTTTGCACCCACCTAACGGCGGTGCGACGGTGCGTGGCTACAGTAAAGCCTGCCACCCCCGAATCCCGGAGCACGCTTGGCACAGTGCGCCGTACGGGCTAGGCACGACCCGTCCAGCGTGGCACTGTTGCCATGTTGACCCTGGCATCACCCACAACGGGCCGCCAGCGTGGCCCACAGATGGTGGGCCCCTTTGAGCAGAGAGACGCCTGAAGGCGGCCACGCCTCCAACTAGTCGGCCCAAGACAGAGCCGGCTCCCCGCAACTGGCTTGCCGCCTTCCTCGAAGAGGACGCCCCATTAAGGAGACAAGACGCGGTAAGGCCACAGCGATCGCCTGACAGGCGGCGGTACTGTAGCCGCGCTTACCACGATGAAGCTCACGTCAACAAGATGGAGCTACAGTAACCAGCCGCCGACCAGGCCCTGGACAATGGGGCCTGCCTGTCGACCAAGGGGCCGGCAGCTGGCAGGACCCACCAGTCGGTGGGCCCCAGCAGCCGGCGCAGAAGCCGGCGAGCGCAGTCGCAGACGGCTGGGCCCTGCGCCCAGTCGGATTACCATTGTACCCCTGGGGGGTAGGCTTATATAAACCCCCCGGAGCACCCATGCAAAGGGTTCGACCCCCTGCTAGTCCTAGACACCACACAAGGGAAAGAAGCAGGCTAGCCGTGCCCTTCTTCCTCCTCCCACTAAACAGCTCAAGGAGCGTTGTATTTCCACTCGATTCATCTAGTGAGTATGCGGAGACCCCGCAGAGCAGCAGTAGGGGTGTTATCTCCACGGAGAGCCCCGAAGCTGGGTAAGATCCGCCGGCGTGCATGTCTTCGCCTTATCCCGTTTCCAGGCACCGGCGATGTCTTACTGGCTCCCACAATGATAAGCCACCCGTTGGCATATGTCGCACCTACCACCCGACATTTGGCACCCACCGTGGGGCCAGGTGCACCGTCGTCCGGAGACCTGTTCTGGATGGGAACCTTATCCCTCCCCCGCGAGCGTAGCCAACCCGGCACGCTCGATGGCGCTTGCCACGACGCGCTGCAAGGCGTCACCAGCATCTGCGCGGCAAGCGGCCTCACCGATCTCCTCGACGAAACTCTCATCTCCGACGAGCTCACCTCCGATGCGGGCACCGACCACCTCGCCCACCTTCTCGGCCAAAAACCCCCGGGAGATTATATAATGAATTTTTACCGACCAAAATACGTGTCGTGTATGAAAACGGAGTCCGGAGAGCACACGAGGTGCCCACAAGGTAGGGGGCGCCCAGTAGGGTAGGGCGCGCCCTCCACCCTCGTGGAGCCCTCGTGTCCTTTCCGGACTGCTGCTTATTTTCCTATTTTTCTAAATATTCCAAAACGGAGAAATATTGCCTTAAAAACTGTTTTGGAGTCGGTTTACTTACCGTACCACATACCTATTCCTTTTCGGAGTCTGAAACGTTCTGAAAAGTGTCCCTTATGTATTCCTCCGGGGTTACGGTTTCAATAACATTGGCTTCAACATTTACGGTATTACCTGAGATATACTGTTTGATTCTTCGACCGTTCACCACCTTCGGATTGGTGCCTTCGAAGTTGCTGATTTTTATGGCACCTGAACGGTAGACCTCCTCGATAACGTAAGGACCTTCCCATTTAGAGAGAAGTTTTCCAGCAAAAAACCTTAAACGAGAGTTGTATAGCAATACATAATCACCTACATTAAACTCACGCTTTTGTATCCTTTTATCATGCCATCTTTTAACTTTTTTCTTTAAACAACTTGGCATTTTCGTAGGCTTGGGTTCTCCATTCATCAAGTGAGCTAATATCAAATAACCTCTTCTCACCGGCAAGTTTAAAATCATAATTGAGCTCTTTAATAGCCCAATACGCCTTATGTTCTAGTTCGAGAGGTAAGTGACATGCTTTTCCATAAACCATTTTATACGGAGACATACCCATAGGATTTTTGTATGCAGTTCTATAAGCCCATAATGCATCATCAAGTTTCTTGGACCAATTCTTTCTAGACCTATTAATAGTCTTTTGCAAAATTAATTTGAGCTCTCTATTGCTCAACTCTACTTGACCACTAGACTGAGGGTGATAAGGAGATGCAATTCTATGATTAACATCATATTTAGCAAGCATTTTACGGAAAGCACCATGAATAAAGTGTGAACCACCATCAGTCATTAAATATCTAGGGACTCCAAACCTCGGAAAAATAACTTCTTTAAGCATTTTAATAGAATTGTTATGATCAGCACTACTAGTTGGAATAGCTTCTACCCACTTAGTAACGTAATCAACAGCAACTAAAATATGTGTGTATACATTAGAGGCAGGAAAAGGTCCCATATAATCAAAGCCCCAAACATCAAATGGTTCAATAACAAGTAAATAATTCATAGGCATTTCTTGACGTCTACTAATATTACCAATTCTTTGACATTCATCACAAGATAATACAAACTTACGGGCATCCTTGAAGAGAGTAGGCCAATAAAAACCAGATTGCTGTACCTTATGTGCAGTTCTATCTCTAGCATGGTGTCCTCCATAAGCTTCGCAGTGACACTTGCGTAGGATATGTTCCTGTTCATGCTCAGGTACACAACGTCTAATAACACCATCTACTCCTTCTTTATAAAGATGTGGGTCATCCCAAAAGTAATGCCTGAAATCATAGAACTTTTTCTTTTGCTGGTATGTGAAACTAGGTGGTATAAACTTAGCAACAATGTAATTAGCATAATCAGCATACCATGGAGCGGTATGAGAAGCATTTATGACACTTAATTGCTCATCAGGGAAGCTATCATCAATAGGTAGTGGGTCATCAAGCACATTTTCTAACCTAGACAAGTTGTCTGCAACGGGGTTCTTGATGACCCACAAGTATATGGGATCTATCGTAGTCCTTTCAATAAGTAAGAGTGTCGAACCCAACGAGGAGCAGAAGGAAATGATAAGCGGTTTTCGGCAAGGTATTCTCTGCAAGTACTGAAATAAGTGGTAACAGATAGTTTTGTGATAAGATAAATTGTAACGAGCAACAAGTAACAAAAGTAAATAAAGTGCAGCAAGGTGGCCCAATCCTTTTTATAGCAAAGGACAAGCTGGAACAAACTCTTATAATAGGAAAAGTGCTCCCGAGGACACATGGGAATATCATCAAGCTAGTTTTCATCACGTTCATATGATTCGCGTTTGATACTTTGATAATTTGATATGTGGGTGGACCGGTGCTTGGGTGTTGTTCTTACTTGAACAAGCATCCCACTTATGATTAACCTCTATTGCAAGCATCCGCAACTACAACAAAAGTATCAAGGTAAACCTAACCATAGCATGAAACATGTGGATCCAAATCAGCCCCTTACGAAGCAACGCATAAACTAGGGTTTAAGCTTCTGTCACTCTAGCAACCCATCATCTACTTATTACTTCCCAAAGCCTTCCTCTAGGCCCAAATAATGGTGAAGTGTTATGTAGTCGACGTTCGCATAACACCACTAGAGGATAGACAACATACATCTTATCAAAATATCAAACGAATACCAAATTCACATGACTACTAATAGCAAGACTTCTCCCTTGTCCTCGGGAACAAACGTAATTACTCACAAAGCATATTCATGTTCATAATAAGAGGGGTAATAATATGCATATAGGATCTGAACATATGATCTTCCACCAAATAAACCAACTAGCATCAACTACAAGGAGTAATCAACACTACTAGCAACCTACTAGCACCAATCCCGGACTTTGAGACAAGAATTGGATACAAGAGATGAACTAGGGTTTGGAGATGAGATGGTGCTGGTGAAGATGTTGATGGAGATTGCCCTCTCCCGATGAGAGGAGCCTTGGTGATGAAGATGGTGATGATTTCCCCCTCTCGGAGGGAAGTATCCCCGGCAGAACAGCTCTGCCGGAGCTCTAGATTGGTTCCGCCAAGGTTCCGCCTCGTGGCGGTGGAGTCTCATCCCAAAAAGTTCCTTCTGATTTTTTTCTCATCGAAAGACTTCATATAGGAGAAGATGGACGTCGGAGAGCCACCAGGGGCCCCACGAGGTAGGGGGCACGCCCTAGGGGGGGCGTGCCCCCCACCCTCGTGAGCAGGGTGTGGGCCCCCTGGCCTTCATCTTTGGCGAGGATTTTTCTTTATTTATTTTAAGATGTTCCGTGGAGTTTCCGGACTTTTGGAGTTGCGTAGAATAGGTCTCTAATATTTGCTCCTTTTCCAGTCCAGAATTCCAGCTGTCGGCATTCTCCCTCCTTATGTAAACCTTGTAAAATAAGAGAGAATAGCCATAAGTATTGTGACATAAAGTGAAATAACAATCCATAATGCAATAAGTATCGATATAAAACATGATGCAAAATGGACGTATCTACTCCCCCAAGCTTAGACCTCGCTTGTCCTCAAGGGAAAAGCCGATAACAATAAATATGTCCTCATGTTTAGAGGTAGAGGCGTCGATAAAAATAAAATATGGACATGAAGGCATCGTGATTATTCTCATAACAGCAACATATATAGATTTTGTCATATGATTACTTATGTTCAAGTGATGATCTATTCACAATGCAAAAGTATAAATCATAAACCTTATTGGGCTCCGACAAACTATAATCTCAGTCATTGAAGCAATTTCAATTTATCATAACATCGGAAAGAGTCTATCTCAGAGCTAAAAAGCAAGTCCACATACTCAACTATCATTTAGTCCTCCATAATTGCTAACACTCACGTTTAACTTGTGGTTATGGAGTTTTAATCGGACACAGAGAAAGATAGGGGCTTATAGTTTTGCCCCACAACCTTTTACCTCAAGGGTAATGTCAACAATAATGGTTCATGCTCCCCTACATCCAATTAGATATATATATATCTTGTTCTTTCCAACATGCTAAGCTTGCCAAAGGATAAAATGAAAAAGAAAAGGTGATGATCACCATGACTCTTGCATAAGGTAGAAGATAATGATAAAGGATAGGCCCTTCGCAGAGGGAAGTAGAGGTTGCCATGCGCTTTTATGGTTGGATGCACAAAATCTCAATGCGAAAGAACGTCACTTTATATTGCCCCTTGTGATATGAACCTTTATTATGTAGTCCGTCACTTTTATTACTTCCACATCACAAGATCGTATAAAGCTTATTTCTCCCACACCAATCAATCATACATATTTAGAGCAATTTTTATTGCTTTGCACCGATGACAACTTACTTGAAGGATCTTACTCAATCCATAGGTAGATATGGTGGACTCTCATGGCAAAACTGGTTTAAGGGTATTTGGAAGCACAAGTAGTATTTCTACTTGGTGCTGAGAATTTGGCTATCATGAGGGGGAAAGGCAAGCTCAACAAGTTAGAGGATCCATGAGAACATACTTTATCTCAGATATAAGCAAGACATAACTCATTACGTTGTCTTCCTTGTCCAACACCAACTCTTTAGCATGTCATATTTTAATGAGTGCTCCCAATCATAAAAGATGTCAATGATAATATATCTATATGTGAAACCTCGCTTTCCTTATTACTTCCTATTAATTGCAACGATGACCAAAGCTATGTCTGCCAACTCCCAACAACTTTTAATCATCATACTCTTTCTATGTGAAGTCGTTACTCTCAATAAGATCAATATGAACTCTTTGTTTCTTTTTATTCTTTTTCTCTTTTCTGTTATTCACCCAATATCATGGCGAAATAATCAAGCCCTTGACTCAACACTAATCTTTATTATATATAGCTCACGGACTCGATTACAAAGAAAGATCATAAAGCAAAACTCAAAACTAGATCATGCCATAAACTTTATTCTACTAGATCAAGATACTACTAATAGGATCGAACTAAAAAAACGGTAGAGATAGGAGTTGTGATTGTGATACGATACCGGGGCACCTCCCCCAAGCTTGGCGGTTTCCAAGGGGAGTGCTCATACTCATGTGATTATATCTCCTGTAAGTGCATCTAGTGCCCCTTAGTGATTTTGGTGTATTGAAGACTTATAGGTTAAGGGACTAATGCGTTTGTGAGTGTACACAGGTTTATAAGTCTATGAGAAGTTTGATATTTACAGAGAAAGTTGACCCCTAAAAATGAAGTTCTTCGTCTAAAGATTTTGGATCTCTGAAGACTTTCTGAAGACTTTGAAAGTGAAGAAATTGGTGTGACCGTGAAGACTTGGTATTCATTCGAGGAACATGAAGCGTGAAGACTTTTGTTTTCGTAGTTTCATTTTCTCTTTCTTGAGTCATAGGAAACACCGTACTGTTAAAGGGGGTCGAGGAAATACTAAGGAAAAATTTCCATGTGATGCTCAACTCAAAATCCTACACCTACCAATCCCTTCGAGTGAGCCATTGGAAATCTCATACAGTTCAGTCAATTTCTTCAGTGACAGAGACGAAGTTCTTCTGGTCTCTGAGGAATTTGTCCTGACTGAGGAGTTAGGAATTCGCCAGTGCGGATTGCCTACACAGTGAGGAACATGACAGCCCTAAGGATTTTGCTACTCAAAATTCCGATCGTTGTTGTGCTATGCGCCACCTGTCCCAAAATATCTATCCACCTAATGGTCATATCATTGAAGGGCATTTATGTCTTATCACGTCGGGCTGCTCCCTAGGCTATAAATAGCCGCCCCCTACAACCACTAGTTGGTTGGATGCTCCGAGAGAAACTGACACTTGTCATTTGAGAGCAACCCATCCTCCGAGGACTTTGAGCGAAAATCATCAAGTGAGGAAAAGCCCAAAACCCAAACACCTACAAACCCCAAGTGATTGAGCATCAATGAAGAGATTGATCCTGCGTGGATCCGACGCTTGTTACCTTTGAACATTGTGCTTCTTCCAGACGGTTAGGCGTCATGGTCTAGAGCATCCAAGAGGAATTGTGGATCACCGAGTGACCAAGTTTGTGAAGGTTTGGAAGTCACCTGAAGACTTACCACGAGTGATTGGACGAGTTCTGTGTGACCTTAGTTCAAGGAGAATACAGTGAGGATCGGGTGTCCTGAGCTGTGTGTTCAGGACTGGGTGTCCGGGACTGTGTGTCCTCGAGTTTAAATACTCAGCTGCTCCAACCAGACGTACAACTGAGACAGCAGTTGGAACTGGTCTACCAAATCATTGTCTTCACCAAGCTCACTGGTTCCATTTCCTCAACTCTTTCATTTCCTCATAATTTAGTTGCGTACTTGTTCATATCTGTGTTTGAAGACTTTGACTGAAGACTTTCTCAATTTCCTCAGTTCAATTTCTTCCGTCTGTTTGTCTTCATCCTATGTTATCATGTGCTTACGCTTCTTGTACTCTGTGCCTGTCTTCGTTTCATCATGATGACTATGCTTGTATTCTGTTATGTTTACTTTTGAGTACTTATTCCGTTGCTACTAGTTCTTCTCTAAGGAATTTCCTCACCGGCAAATTCCTCAATGAAGAATTTCATAAAAATCGCCTATTCACCCCCCTCTAGTCGATATAACGCACTTTCAATTAGTATCAGAGCAAGGCACTCCCTTGTTCTGTGTGATTTTGGTTTAACCGCCTGGAGTTTTAGTTATGTCGACCGCAGGTATGATCAAGGTCTCTGTTGGGTGTCCTACCTTCGATGGGATGGACTACCCCTACTGGAAGAATAAGATGCGAATGCATCTTGAAGCAATTGATAACGATCTCTGGTATGTTGTGGAAAATGGTCTTCCCTCAGTCACACCTTCTCTGAATGCTGCTGATGTGAAGAGATTCAAGCAACTCGACTCTCAAGCGAAGAATATCATATGTGGTCATCTGAGCAAAGGACAGTATGGCAGAGTGAGTGCTTTGGAGACAGCGAAGCTTATCTGGGATAGGTTGTCCAAAGTGAATGACGGAGTCTCAACTCAGCGTGACTCTCGAGTTGATGTTCTTCGCAATCTCTTCAACCGCTTCAAAAGACTCGACAATGAAAATGTTCAACAAACCTTTGATTGCCTCACTGACATCTCAAATGAGCTTCAAGCACTTAGTGCCACTGACATCACCGACCATGAGGTGGTGAAGAAATTGCTGAGATCGCTTCATTCCTCATTTGACACTCTGGCATTGATGATACAAGAACATGCTCATTACAAGTCACTTGATCCCGCTGATATTCTCGAAAGGCTAAATACTCATGAGTTCCAACTTGCTGAAAAGAGAGATCTCTATGGTTCAAGCTATGGCAGAACACGTGCACTAAAGGCCAAGGCAGCATCTGAGTCCGAAGATGAAGACTCTGGTAGCAGCCTTGGTGATCCTGAAGAACTAAGCCATGATCTGGCTCTGCTTATGAAGAAGTTCCAAAATTTCTCTAGACGTGGTCGCCTTGGAAGACCCTCAAGGAGCAGTGATTCCTCATCCAGTGACTACAAGAGGAGGCTCTGCCACAAATGCAAGAAGCCTGTACATTACATTCAAGATTGTCCTCAATGGGAAAAGGAATCAAAGAAGAAGAAATACAAGGATTAAAGTTCTGATGATGCGAAGAAAAAGAAGAAATCCACAAAATCCTCATCATCAAAATCCTCAAGGCCTTCATATCACAAGAAGAGCAGCTCCAAGAAGGCCAGGGCATTCATTGGCAAGGAAATGGACTCTGAGGCTGAATCTGAAGAAAATGAGGAAGAGGAGTCATCTGAGGAGTCCGAATCCGGAGTGGCAAGCCTAGCTCTCGCTACTGAGCCTAGCTCTCGCTACTGCATTCGTCAGCAAGTCTATCTTCAACACTGAAGAAAATGACCTCACCAACAAGGCTGATGAAGGCGATGATGACTACGCTCCCACCTATTGCTTCATGGCAAAGGGTGCCAAGGTACTCAAATATACCTCCTCTGAATCAAGTGAGAATGAATCTGATGAAAACCTTAAGCCCAGCTATTCTAAACTTGCTAAGATTGCTATAAAACAACAAAGGGCTTTAGAAAAGGTTCAAAACATGCTAAATAAAAGTGATGATATGTTGGGTGAAGAAATGGATCGCACTGAAACTTTGACTGAAAATCTTCAGAGACTTCAGTCCAAGCTTGACAAACTTCAAAGTCATCATAACACTCTCTTATCGGATCATGAGAAGCTTTCTTATGAATTTCTTCAAAGAAAGCAAGACCTTGAGAAGCTAAGAGTGAGTTATGAAGATCTTCAGAAGGAGCGCGATTCATTACTTGCTCAACAAATCAGCGCATCTCAGGAAGAATTTGTTCCTCCATGCTTGAAGTGCATTGAACGTGAATCTGCTAATTCTTCACCTGAATGTTCAAATGCTGCTAATGTTTCAAATTCTTCACATGCCTCTGCTATCACTAATTCCTCATCTGAGGACATTGCTAGTATCACTGACGATGCAGGGCTGAAGGAATTGTACATGACAGGCATGTACAAAAGCCTCAAAGGGCATCAGGCTCTTTGTGATGTGCTTAAAAAGCAGATCCTCAACAGGAACCCTAGGAAAGAGGGTATCGCCTTTGAGAGGAAACTCAATGCTGATGGTACATATTGGAAGCCTGAGCAGTACCCCAAAACTACATGGGTTGCTGCAAAGGGACCTCCAGTTGATCCATCTAACTTATCTGGATTTGCATGTGAATCTCCTCATTCTGATGATGAGTCAATTGACTCCAACTATAAGCTATTCAAAAATCAGAATGGTGAAGTATTTGCTAGATATGTTGGCACTAACTGCAGGAACGGCTCCCCTATGAAGAAAATCTGGGTTCCCAAAAGATGCCTTGAAAATCTTCAGGTGAATGTCATCATGACGCCACCTGTGAAGAATAGGAACCCCAGATCAAATTCTTCATATGGACCAAATTCTTCATATGGATTCAAGTCCTCATACGGACCAAATTCCTCATATGGATCAAAGTCCTCATATGAACATCATCGTGCTAACCCGTCTGTTTCGCAGGGAAGATCTAAGGATTATGGATATGTGCATTATTCTTCAAATCATTATGTCCATAAGTCCTCGAAGAATTTCTCTGCATACTCTTATGCTTACTCTAACCCCTCTTATGTGAAACGAAATGGACTGGCTTCTATGCCATCCTTCTCGTATGGAGCTCGCAGAATGATGAACTCTTTGCCACCCCTTCAGATGTGGGTGGTGAAGAAAAAGAACTAATCTCTTCTGCAGGGTCAGGTCTCCAGACGCACGTAATCGTCTGAAGAATTTGCTGGAGACCTGAGCATGCCTGATAGGACGCAGGCTAATCATGAAGAAATGAACTTTCATTTCTCACGTCCTCATATTGCTTTATCAGTTCTTTTACTTGATGAAATTGATCTGATGAATTGATGTCATATTCTTCACTGATGAAGTATATGAGTTTGTAAGCTGCACTAATTCATCTGCAGGATGATCAACCCAAAGCCACTGAGTGGGTCCTCGATAGTGGATGTACAAACCACATGACTGGTGACAAGAATCTATTGATGGATGCTCCATTATCTCCGTCGCATCTGAAGCATATCATCTTTGCTGACAAAGGCAAAAGTCAGGTATTGGGTCTAGGTAAGGTTGCGATTACAAAGGATCGACACATGGACAAAGTCATGCTTGTTGAGTCCTTAGGATACAACCTTATGTCTGTCTCAATGCTTTGTGATCTTGATATGGTTGTTGTCTTTGGCAAGTACCGTTGTGTTGTGGTTATGGAAGCTGACAATTCCAAAGTCTTCGAAGGCTTTAGGAGAGGAGACCTGTATATTGTTGATTTCTCTACAGGACCACAACCAGCCGTGTGCTTACTTGCAAAAGCTTCAGAAGGCTGGCTCTGGCATCGACGACTTGGTCATGCAGGCATGAGGAATTTGCACACGCTTGCGAAGAAGAAGCATGTCATTGGCATCGAGAATGTCAAATTCCTCAAGGATCACCTATGCGGAGCCTGTGAAGCTGGGAAGATGACGAGGCCAAGCATCCAGCAAAGACTATCATGACCACCACTCGCCCGTTTGAATTGCTTCACATGGATCTCTTTGGTCCTAATCATTATTCTGCTATTTCAAATGAAGCATCTCAATATGGCTTTGTTATTGTTGATGATTATTCTCGCTATACATGGGTACACCTTGTTACTTACAAACATGAAGTGCAGGAAGTCTTCAAACGATTTTCCTCGAGGGCTTCAACCAACTTTGGTGTGAAGATCAAGCACATCAGAAGTGACAATGGCACTGAGTTCAAGAATTCTGGTCTCGATGACTATCTTGATGAACTTGGTATTACTCATGAGTTATCTGCTCCTTACACTCCTCAGCAGAATGGCGTCGTGGAGCGCAAGAACAGGACTCTTGCTGAGATGGCTCGCACTATGCTTGATGAATACAAAACAGCCTCGTCGTTTCTGGACTGAGGCAATTGATACTGCGTGCCACATCATCAACAGAGTATATCTTCACAAATTCTTCAAAAAGACTGCCTATGAACTCCTCACTGATAAGAAACCCAATGTAAGTTATTTCAAAGTCTTCGGTGCTAAATGTTGGATTAGAGATCCTCATCACAACTCAAAATTTGCACCGAAAGCACATGAAGGTTTTATGCTTGGTTACGGAAAGGACTCGCACACCTACAGAGTCTTCAACAACGTTCTTCACAAAGTTGTTGAAACTGTAGATGTGCGGTTCGATGAAACTAATGGCTCGCAAAGAGAGCACCTACCTACTGTGATAGATGAACCAGCACCTGAGGAAACTATCAAGTTCAAGGCTACTGAGGATGTCATTCCTACTGAAGAATCTGCTGAAGAATTCATTCCAGAACATGAAGAACGTCGAGCTAATGCACGCAATGAAGAAAATGGTGCTGAAGAAAACTGATCAAACTCTTCAACGACAACCAGCTCATCCTCGCATTGCAAAAGAAGTGCAAGTTGAAAAGATCATCAATGACATCAAAGCGCCAGGTCCTCTCACACGCTCAAAAGCTTCACATTTGTCTAACTTTTGTGGGCAGTATGCTTTTGTCTCTATTACAGAGCCCACTAAGGTAGATGAAGCATTTCTGGAGCCTGAGTGGATTCAGGCCATGCAAGAAGAATTACATCAGTTCGAGCTCAACAATGTCTGGGAACTGGTCAAACGTCCAGATCCTCGCAAGCACAATATCATCGGCACAAAGTGGATCTACCGCAACAAGCAAGATGAAAATGGCCTTGTGGTGAGGAATAAGGCACGGCTTGTAGCTCAAGGCTACACACAGGTTGAAGGAATTGATTTCGATGAAACTTTTGCACCTGTTGCTAGACTTGAGGCTATTCGCATATTACTTGCTTATGCTAACCATCATGATATCACTTTATATCAAATGGATGTGAAAAGTGCATTCCTCAATGGTAAGCTTGAGGAAGAAGTATATGTTGCTCAACCCCCAGGTTTTGAAGATCCAAAGAATCCTGACAAAGTCTTCAGACTCAACAAGGCCCTCTATGGCCTCAAGCAGGCCCCACGGGCTTGGTATGATACCTTGAAGGAACTCCTCATGAAGAAAGGCTTCAAACCCGGTTCACTCGACCCTACTCTTTTCACTAAATCTTATGATGGTGAATTGTTTGTGTGCCAAATATATGTTGATGATATTATCTTTGGCTGTACTGACCAACGTTATAGTGATGAATTTGCCTATATGATGAGTGAAGAATATCAAATGTCTAGGATGGGGAGAGTTGAAATTCTTCTTAGGTCTTCAAA
Source organism: Triticum urartu (assembly GCF_003073215.2). Lineage (NCBI taxonomy): Eukaryota > Viridiplantae > Streptophyta > Magnoliopsida > Poales > Poaceae > Triticum > Triticum urartu. The sequence goes on along the minus strand of NW_024116061.1, from coordinate 17,398 downwards.
TTCGTCAACAACACAATGGCATATTCATATCTCAGGAGAAATACCTCAAGGATGTACTGAGGAAATTCGGCATGCAAGATTGCAAAGGCGTCAAAATTCCTATGCCCACAAATGGCCATCTGTGCACTGATGAAAATGGTATTGACTTCGATCATAAGGTATACCGCTCCATGATTGGTTCTTTATTGTACTTATGTGCATCTAGGCCAGATATAATGCTTAGTGTTTGCATGTGTGCCCGATTTCAAGCTACACCGAAGGAATCACACCATAAGGCTGTGAAGCATATTCTTCGATATCTAGCTCACACACCAACACTTGGATTATGGTACCCCAAGGGCTCGGCTTTTGATCTTGTTGGATATTCTGACTCTGACTATGCTGGTGATCGTGTGGATCGCAAGTCAACATCTGGTACATGTCATTTCCTCGGACGATCTTTGGTCTGTTGGTCCTCGAAGAAACAGAACTGCGTATCACTATCTACTGCTGAAGCTGAGTACATTGCCGCTGGTTCTTGCTGTGCCCAATTGCTATGGATGAAGCAAACTCTCAAGGACTACGCGTCAACATGAAGAATGTGCCTCTCTCTGTGACAATGAGAGTGCCATCAAGATTGCTCACAACCCAGTTCAGCACTCGAAGACAAAGCACATTCAGATTCGTCATCATTTTCTTCGTTATCATGTGTTGAAGGGCGACATTTCTATTGAGCATGTGAAGACTGAAGAACAGCTAGCCGATATCTTCACAAAGCCCTTGGATGAGAAGAGATTTAGCAAGTTGTGGTGTGAGCTAAATATCCTAGAATCTTCGAATGTTCTTTGAAAAGGACACTCATCCTAACACTTATGCAAAATTGATGACTTAGATGTGCAACACATGAAGAAACGTTTTTCTTCAATCAATGAAGAATGACACTCTTAGTGTGAAGAAATTAATGAAGAATTTGATTCTCAGAACCCTACGATAATTGTACGCGGTGTCTGAAATCATCATTCTTATACGGTGGGTCACGCCACCACCAAAAGTTGAAATTCCTCAAATTATTCATATTCTTCAACTTTGCATAGTCTTCACTGGTTCCGTCGTTTTTCTTCATTGGCTATATATATATATATGAGTTTATGTCCTCTACAGCATTCACTTATTGCTATTTCTTCAAGTTGGTTTTCTGCTAAGTGAATGTGATCGGACCCTTCCCCTCTATGCTATACTCAACCCAATCTGTTCACAAATTCTTCATGTGCGTTCTATTTGAAACTCGTTCAAAATCTTCACTGTGTCCTTGTCAGCTGAAGAAATTGCGAACGGAACTTTAAAACCTATCTTATCTAAATTTTCGGCTTTGCCGCTCAAACCGTTCCGCATCCCACGATACACTTATCCACTCACCCACGATCTAACACGATCTCCACCTCTCACTACGTGGGTGACACATGTCATGCGAATGAGAAGGGTCAGGGGCACGTTCGTCCAATTTCTTCGGGCGAGCAGTTTTTCACCGTGGCTATAAATACCCCTCCTTCCCTTCCTCACTTCTTTTACTCCGCTCGACTCTCTCTCCAGCTCGAGCTTCTCAAACCCTAGCGCCGCCGCTACTTCATCGCCGCCGGTGAGGAAGAGCTTCACTGCCTCGACCTCGTCGCCGACGTACTCGCGCCGACCGCGGACATCTTCACTCCGCCGCCGCCGTAGCCGTCTTCCTCCGCCAAGTTAGGGCGTGGAAGATCTGCACAGACGAACTTCACATCTCCTCACTCCAGTTCGTCGTGTTCTTCATCCAGGGTAATTAAAAGTTACTTTTACTGCCCTCGTTGATTCGAATGATTATCTACAAAATCTTCAAAAGTGTTTTTCTTCATATCTTCACACACTGAACACCTCACAAGTCATCTGTTCTTGATTCGTTTCTCTAAGCATCATTTTTCTTCAAGATTCCTCAATTGTGTGGATCTTCGATCTATACAACTCTGGAACCTAAGACAAAGAACGCTTAGTGAAAATCTTCAAGACTCATCTGGTCAAATTCCTCAAACTTGTTCTTTTTGAAAAACCTTCTGAGAACGCATATGACCTCTCCAAATTCCTCGCAACTATACTCTGTTCACAGGTACACATGTCAGCTGCTGAATCACTAGGTTCTCATCAACTTAACTCATTTGCAGCGTTCCTCGAAGTTCTCATCAACTTAACTCATTTGCAGCGTTCCTCGAAGAAAAGTTGCATACTTCTTCAGAGAATCGAATTGTCCAAATTCCTCAACTGAAGAAAATGGCTGACGGTAAGAAGCCACAGAAGGGAGGAAAGAGGCCTGAGGTCAATACAATGTTTGAGATCCCTGATGAAATATATGCTGGGTACTGCACACCTACTGAGGAAACCAAGAATGAGCGCAAGGTGTGCATTCAAAAAATAGAAAGGAGATGGGCAAGAGAGTGGAGGGAGTACAGGTATGTAACTCCAAAGTACATGAAGAAATTCGCATTCAATCCTCCATGCCCAAGACCTCCATTGGCACCTAGCCAAATCGCTGATCCCACCAAACTCAAGCACGGTGAGGACTATCCTGATGAATGGGCCAAGCGCCAAGCCAAGTTGGCTAAGCAAGCCAAAGAAGCAGTGAGGAAATTCAATGAAGACTCTGCTGCTGCTGCTGCCTCTGCTGAGGCCTTTGCTGTCAAGCCAAAGAAGGCTATGTCAAAGAAGCCTGCGCGCAAGCCAAGTGCTTCACCAACAATGCCCTCAAGGCCAAGTTCCTCAGCAATGCCCTCATGGCCAGAATCCTCAAAGCCCTCACGGCCAATTCCTCATGTTGCTCCTGTTCCTCCAAAGTCCTCAGCTCCTCCGCCAAAGCCCTCAGCTGTTCCGACTAAATCCTCAGCACCTGTGCATCTCGCCTCATGCCAAAGGACTGCAGGCATCTCCATTACCTCAGGTGTCTCGGCTAGTTCCTCAGCTGGCCCCTCACTGCTGAAGACAAAGGCCACTGCTGGACGAGGTCCTCGCCCAAGTCCTCAGAAGAAACAAGTCGCTTTCCAAGTGCCGTCTAAAGAAGACGAAGCTGATGATGATGAATTGCAGAAATCATCAGAGACAGGCAAGTCAGGGCCGCTAGAGCCAAAGGAACAGGGGTGCCACTGCTTTTGGATCCCAAGTTGATCCTCGACTACATTGATGTTTGGCACAAGGACCCCAACACTCCCATGCCTGACTTCAAGCTGACTCCTGGCCAAAGTCACATGCTGACCCACTTCATTCAAGAAGAAAAGTGGAAATTTGAGAAGGCTAGGCAGATCAAGAAAGCGTAGTACAAGAAAGAGCGCTATCTGAAGAAAAATGTTGTCTCTATGACAACTGAAGAACTTGTCACTATTCAGACTGAGATCAAGAAACTCAGTGATGACTTTGACACATATCGCGCTGATTGGCTTGGAGCCAAGGTTCGTTTTTTGAAACTTGCGGATAACTTCACTTCCAATGTTGCAGCCCCAACGCAACAGGAAATTCCTCAGGCTGAAGCATCTGCTCAGCCTACTGAAGAAAATGCCAGCATCGCTGATGACAATCAGGCTGCTGAAGAAAATGTGAGTTCTAGGGCTGATGACTGCATTCCAGCCGCTGAAGAAATTGCCAGGGCACCCACTAGTGGTGCGCCTGAAGAAAATGAAGAACTCAGGGCAACTGCATCAGTTGTGCCTGAAGAAAATCAACCAGATTCCTCAGCTGCTCCTGCACCAACTTCAACTCCAATCCTTCCATCTGCATCAGATGTGAAGAAGACCAAGGCTGCAGAGCGTGCTACGATGAAGAAAAGGAAAGCATCAGCTACTTCAGATTCTTCAGCTTCGAAGAAGATGAAGCCTATGACAAGTTCATTTGCTAATCCGATTGATGTTGTTCCCATCTCAACCAGGCCATCAAAGGACCTTGTTCCTTTTGATGAAGAATATGTGATCCCCAGCGGATCAGATGAAGAAACTCCTTCTGCTGCTTTGTCAGAGCAGATTGATGAAGAAATTATAGTGGATGCGATCCCTTCAACACTTGTCATCTCCTCGCCCATGCCACAGTTCACAGCTGAAGAGGCTGGCATTCAAGCAATGGAAGATGAAGATGTGGATGTTGGATGCTCCACACCCGTAATCAGTGATGAATTCTGGGACAGTCAACATCCAAACTCTCCAATGTTCACATCGCTGCAGCAAATACCTCAGTCGCCTGCACCAACTGTTCCAATGGGCTCTGAAGAAACTCATCCCACTGCAGCACGTATTCTTTGAAGATTACAACCCATATAACTTTGCTCGCATTAGGAAGAGGCGTTTCTGGACTGCCAGTCAAGCCAAATTCTATTCCTCAGTGTTGTTCAACAAGGAGAAAATCTTCTACCATGAGCATATTCCTCACGTGGATATGGAATCTCTGCCGTGCTTCGCACCAGTCCTCAGTGTTCTTCACGATGCTGGACTGCTAAACTTTTGCTCTGACATCTGTGATTGGAATGAAGAACTGATTCTTCAATTCTATGCAACGCTGCACATCACCGGAGATGCTGAAGATGTGAATTCATGGGTGCTGGACTGGATGTCTGAAAACACTCACTACACTGCACCAGCCTCTGAATTGCTTCGTGCTCTACCACTCAGTCCTCCCCTTGAAGAAGCTCGCTGCATCTACAGTGAACCTGAGCTCACACATCATTACATGCAGGTGTTGATGAAACCTTTGAAGCCAGGTCAAGCACCAAGAACCAAATTCCTCGTGAAGGAATTGATGTACGTGCCCAGAACTGTCTATCGTATTCTTACGAGGACAATCAGTCCTATCAAAGGCCACGACTCATCTGATGAGGAAATTGTTGGCATCATGAAGAATCTAGTATTCAACATCGTTCATGCCATTCATGTCAATTATCACGATTTCTTCATGAGGACTATGGAAAATGTTGCACTGTCTCCGTTTGAGCTGAAGCCTTATGCACCTTGGATTATGATATTCCTCAGGACAAGGTCTTCACTCAACTACAAAGCTGATTTCCAGAATCACCTCAACTACTTGCCCCCAATTGAAGTCCTCAAGCAGACATATTCCTCAGTCGATGGAAAGGGCAAGGCACCAGCTGTAATAGATGAAGGCATTCGTCCATTGGATGGTCAATTTCGCAAAGTTGTATCTTATTCCACCAATGATGACTCTGCCACACATGACTCTGCCAATGCACCCAAGTCCACTCCTCAAGCCACTGCTCCGCGCATGATGACTGACCGTGAACTTCTTCTTAGTCTTCACCAGAAGGTGGATCAAAATCACAAATGGGTTAAGCATCCGTTTGGTTCACTTCTTCACAACATGACTGCCACACACAATGCAGTGAAGAAAAACCATTACTACCTCCATCAAGTCTTCGGTCGCACCTGGGCAATCCTGTCACATCTGTATGGTGAAGAAGATCTGAAGAAAATGGGTCTCAATGAAGATTTTGACTGGTCTGCACCTCCACCGAAGAAATTCAAGAAGGTCAAGGTTCCTTCTCTGGTGGCCAGCTCATATTCTTCATCGCGCGACACTAATGAAAATGAAGACTTGGACGACACTGCGGCAGGCCCTACTACGACAAACGACCCCAACAACGCTGGCGCTCCTTCATCAACTTGATATTCTTCAGGGGCGTTAGTCCTCATATTCGATCCTTTTGGTCATTCGATGACAAAGGGGGAGAATTTTGAGTTAGTCTTCAAGCGGGTCTTTCTATATGGCCATTTTTTTGTTAAGTTACAACTCTCATTCTTCTGAGACTTTATTGGATCGAGTTGTAAACTTAAACCAGATGGTGCTCTGATACTTTTGATATGTTTTGCTGCATGCTTATTCCTCATATATGCTAATGCACGCATGTTGAATTACATCAGTCACCATATTTCATCATGCATTTCAAATTCTTCTCTGTTATATGTCAAATGCGTGTATGAATTACAAGATATAGGGGGAGATCTCCATGATTCAACTCTTCAAGTGTGCATTGCTTCAAAAGCAAATTCCTCACTATGCACATCTTCAGGGAGAGTTCTTCTATATCTTGCAATCAAATTCCTCAATATCAGTATTTACACTCCATATGTTTATCCCCATTGAAAACTTAACCTATATTGTCATCAATCACCAAAAAGGGGGAGATTGTAAGTGCATCTAGTGCCCCTTAGTGATTTTGGTGTATTGAAGACTTATAGGTTAAGGGACTAATGCGTTTGTGAGTGTACACAGGTTTATAAGTCTATGAGGAGTTTGATACTTACAGAGAAAGTCGACCCCAAAAAATGAAGTTCTTCAACTGAAGACTTTGGATCTCTGAAGACTTTGAAAGTGAAGAAATTGGTGTGACCGTGAAGACTTGGTATTCATTCGAGGAACATGAAGCGTGAAGACTTTTGTTTTCGTAGTTTCATTTTCTCTTTCTTGGGTCATAGGAAACACCGTACTGTTAAAGGGGGTCGAGGAAATACTAAGGAAAAATTTCCATGTGATGCTCAACTCAAAATCCTACACCTACCAATCCCTTCGAGTGAAGCCATTGGAAATCTCATACAGTTCAGTCAATTTCTTCAGTGACAGAGATGAATTTCTTCTGGTCTCTGAGGAATTTGTCCTGACTGAGGAGTTAGGAATTCGCCAGTGCGGATTGCCTACACAGTGAGGAACATGACAGCCCTGAGGATTTTGCTACTCAAAATTCCGATCGTTGTTGTGCTATGCGCCACCTGTCCCAAAATATCTATCCACCTAATGGTCATATCATTGAAGGGCATTTATGTCTTATCACGTCGGGCTGCTCCCTAGGCTATAAATAGCCGCCCCCTACAACCACTAGTTGGTTGGATGCTCCGAGAGAAACTGACACTTGTCATTTGAGAGCAACCCATCCTCCGAGGACTTTGAGCGAAAATCATCAAGTGAGGAAAAACCCAAAACCCAAACACCTACAAACCCCAAGTGATTGAGTATCACTGAAGAGATTGATCCTACGTGGATCCGACACTTGTTACCTTTGAAGACTGTGCTTCTTCCAGACGGTTAGGCGTCATGGTCTAGAGAATCCAAGAGGAATTGTGGATCGCCGAGTGACCAAGTTTGTGAAGGTTTGGAAGTCACCTAAAGACTTACCACGAGTGATTGGACGAGGTCTGTGTGACCTTAGTTCAAGGAGAATACGGTGAGGACTGGGTGTCCTGAGCTGCGTGTTCAGGACTGGGTGTCCGGGACTATGTGTCCTCGAGTTTAAATACTCAGCCGCTCCAACCAGACGTACAACTGAGACAGCAGTTGGAACTGGTCTACCAAATCATTGTCTTCACCAAGCTCACTGGTTCCATTTCCTCAACTCTTTCATTTCCTCATAATTGAGTTGTGTACTTATTCATATCTTTGTTTGAAGACTTTGACTGAAGACTTTCTCAATTTCCTCATTTCAATTTCTTAAGTCTGTTTGTCTTCATCCTGTGTTATCCTGTGCTTATGCTTCCTGTACTCTGTGCCTGTCTTCATTTCATCATGATGACTATGCTTGTATTCTATTATGTTTACTTTTGAGTACTTATTCCACTGCTAGTAGTTCTTCACTAAGGAATTTCCTCACCGGCAAATTCCTCAGTGAAGAATTTCATAAAAATCGCCTATTCACCCCCCCTCTAATCGATATAACGCATTTTCATCTCCTTTGTCGGTGAAGAAGGTGGAGGTGACAGATAATCGCACATCGAGCGTAAGAGGTCCTCCAGCTTGCGAATAATGCCCTTGAGTGCGACAATATGCTCCTTCGACAAAATATTTTGCTGTGTGAGATACTTGTTTTGTATACGAGCTAACTCAATCATCTTGAAATCTTCGATCTCAGTTGGGGTAAGAAGGTAATGATTAAGTTGAAGGATGTCTTTTGCTGCCGGAGCTTGATCCTCCGTGACCTTCTTGATCCTTTCATCCTTGTTGACCCTCGTGGGTTCTTCCCTCTTCAGATCTATCTTCATTAGCCAAGCATCATTGTCACCATTGTTGGAGGAGGGAGACGACATGATGCCTAGCCTGGAAAACCCTGACAGAAAATAGCTCGAAACAAGAACAGAGGATATTTGCGTGATACGGGAGTCAAAACCTTCGGGAGAATATATAGTGAATTTTTCCGACCAAAATACGTAATGAGCAAGAAAACGGAGTCCGGAGGGCACATGAGGTGCTCACGAGGTAGGGGCGCGCCCAGTGGGGTAGGGCGTGCCCACCACCCTCGTGGGACCCTCGTGTCCTTCCCGGACTGCTACTTATTTTTCTATTTTTCTAAATATTCCAAAACGGAGAAATGTTGCCTTAAAAATTGTTTTGGAGTCGGTTTACTTACCGTACCACATACCTATTCCTTTTCGGAGTCTGAAACATTCCGGAAAGTGTCCCTTATGTATTCCTCCGGGGTTACGGTTTCAATAATATTGGTTTCAACATGTATGGGATTACCTGAGATATAATGTTTGATTCTTTGACCGTTTACCACCTTCAGATTTGTGCCTTCAAAGTTGTTGATTTTTATGGCACCAGAAGGATAGATAACTCGATAATGTAGGGGCTTTCCCATTTAGAGAGAAGTTTTCCTGCAAAAAATCTTAAACGAGAGGTGTATAGCAATACATAATCACCTACATTGAACTCACGCTTTTGTATCCTTTTGTCATGCAATCTTTTAACTTTTTCTTTAAACAACTTGGCATTTTCATAAGCTTTGGGTTCTCCATTCATCAAGTGAGCTAATATCAAATAACCTCTTCTCACCGGCAAGTTTAAAATCATAATTGAGCTCTTTAATAGCCCAATACGCCTTATGTTCTAGTTCGAGAGGTAAGTGACATGCTTTTCCATAAACCATTTTATACGAAGACATACCCATAGGATTTTTGTATGCAGTTCTATAAGCCCATAATGCATCATCAAGTTTCTTGGACCAATTCTTTCTAGACCTATTAATAGTCTTTTGCAAAATTAATTTGAGCTCTCTATCGCTCAACTCTACTTGACCACTAGACTAAGAGTGATAAGGAGATGCAATTCTATGATTAACATCATATTTAGCAAGCATTTTACGGAAAGCACCATGAATAAAGTGTGAACCACCATCAGTCATTAAATATCTAGGGACTCCAAACCTCGGAAAAATAACTTCTTTAAGCATTTTAATAGAAGTGTTATGATCAGCACTACTAGTTGGAATAGCTTCTACCCACTTAGTAACGTAATCAACAGCAACTAAAATATGTGTGTATACATTAGAGGCAGGAAAAGGTCCCATATAATCAAAGCCCCAAACATCAAATGGTTCAATAACAAGTGAATAATTCATAGGCATTTCTTGACATCTACTAATATTACCAATTCTTTGAGATTCATCACAAGACAAGACAAACTTACGGGCATCCTTGAAGAGAGTAGGCCAATAAAAACCAGATTGCAATACCTTATGTGCAGTTCTATCTCCAGCATGGTGTCCTCCAAAACCCTCGGAATGACACTAGCGTAGGATCTGTTCCTGTTCATGCTCAGGTACACAACGTCTAATAACACCATCTACTCCTTCTTTATAAAGATGTGGGTCATCCCAAAAGTAATGTCTCAAGTCATAGAAAAACTTTTTCTTTTGCTGGTATGTGAAGCTAGGTGGTATAAACTTAGCAACAATATAATTAGCATAATCAGCATACCATAGAGTACTACGAGAAGTACTTATAACATTTAATTGTTCATCAGGAAAGCTATCATTAATAGGTAGTGGGTCGTTAAGAACATTCTCTAACCTAGACAAGTTGTCTGCAATGGGGTTCTCAGCTCCCTTTCTATCAACAATATGCAAATCAAATTCTTGTAGCAAGAGAACCCATCTAATAAGTCTAGGTTGAGCATCTTTCTTTTCCATAAGGTATTTAATAGCAGCATGATCAGTGTGAATAGTTACTTTAGAATCAAAAATATAAGGTCTGAACTTATCACAAGCAAATACAACTTCTAAAAGCTCTTTTTCAGTAGTAGCATAATTTCTTTGAGCATTGTCTAGAGTCTTACTAGCATAATGAATAACATTTAATTTCTTATCGATTCTTTGCCCTAGAACAGCACCTACAGCATAATTACTAGCATCACACATAATTTCAAAGCGTAAATTCCAATCAGGTGGCTGAACAACAGGTGCAGAGACTAATGCTTTCTTAAGTGTTTCAAATGCTTCTACACAATCATCATCAAAGACAAATGGTATATCTTTTTGCAATAAATTAGTCAGGGGCTGAGAAAGTTTTGAGAAGTCCTTAATGAACCTCCTATAAAATCCAGCGTGACCAAAGAAACTTCTTATACCTTTGATGTCCTTGGGACATGGCATCTTTTCAATAGCATCGACCTTGGCTTTATCAACTTCAATACCTCTTTCAGAAACTTTGTGCCCCAAGACAATACCTTCATTAACCATAAAGTGGCACTTTTCCCAATTCAAGACAAGATTAGTTTCTTCACATCTCTGCAAAACTCGATCAAGATTGCTCAAGAAATCATCAAAAAAGGAACCATAGACGGAAAAATCGTCCATGAAAACCTCACAAATCTTTTCACAAAAGTCAGAGAATATAGCCATCATGCATCTTTGAAAGGTAGCAGGTGCATTACATACACCAAAAGGCATACGTCTATAAGCAAAAGTACCAAAAGGCATGTAAAAGTAGTCTTTGATTGATCCCTAGCCGACACAGGTATTTGAGAGAAACCAGAATAACCATCTAGAAAGCAGTAATGTGTATATTTGCATAATCTTTCTAGCATTTCATCAATAAAAGGTAAGGGTTAATGATCTTTCTTAGTAGCCTTATTTAATTTACGGAAATCAATTACCATCCTATAACATGTGATAATTCTTTGTGGAATCAATTCATCTTTATCATTAGGAACAATAGTAATACCTCCCTTCTTAGGGACACAATGGACAGGACTTACCCACTGACTATCAGCAACGGGATAAATTATACCTGCCTCCAGAAGCTTGAGTATTTCTTTTCTTACCACTTCTTTCATTTTAGGATTCAAACGTCGTTGAGGATCACGAACTGGTTTGGCATCTGCTTCCAAATTTATTTTATGTTGACATAGAGTGGTACTAATGCCCTTAAGATCATCAAGAGTATATCCAATAGCGGCATGATGCTTCCTCAGAGTTTTCAATAATCTTTCTTGTTCATGCTCTGAAAGGTTAGCACTAATAATAACAGGATATATCTTCTTTTCATCAAGATAAGCATATTTAAGATTATCAGGCAACGGTTTAAGCTCAAACATGGGATCACCCTTGGGTGGGAGGATCCCCTAAAATTTCAATAGGCAAATTGTGTTGCAGAATAGGTTCCTGTTTAAAGAATACTTCATCTATTTCCCTTCTTTCATTCATGAACATATCATTTTCATGGTCTAGCAAATAGTGTTCTAAAGGATCACTAGGAGGTACGGCAATAGAAGCAAGACCAATAATTTCATCCTTACTAGGTAACTCTTCCTCACGATGTTGTTTACTAAATTTAGAGAAATTAAACTCATGAACCATATCATCCAAGCCTATAGTAACAACATTATTTTCGCAATCTATCCTAGCATTAACAGTGTTAAAGAAGGGTCTACCAAATATAATGGGACAAAAGCTATCTTGCGGAGAAGTAAGAACAAGAAAATCAGCAGGATATTTAGTTTTCCCACACAAGACTTCAACATCTCTAACAATTCCAATTGGTGAAATAGTATCTCTATTGGCAAGTTTAATTGTGACATCAATACCTTCTAACTCAGTAGGTGCAATTTCATTCTTAATTTCTTCGTATAAAGTATGCGGTATAACACTAGCACTCGCACCCATATCACATAAGCCATGATAACAATGATCTCCTATTTTAACAGAAATAACATGCATGCCTACCACAGATCTATGTTTATCTTTAGCACAAGGTTTAGCAATTCTAGCAGTTTCACCTTCGAACTGAATAACATGCCCATCAATATTATCAGACAAGAGATCTTTAACAATAGCAATATTGGGTTCTACTTTAACTTGCTCAGGGGGTGTATAAGTTCTAATATTGCTTTTACGAACAACAGTTGAAGCTTTAGCATGATCCTTTACTCTAACAGGGAAAGGTGGTTTCTCAACATAAGAAGTAGGAACAATAGGATCATTATAAGTGACAGTCTTTTCTTCAACTTTAATAGGTGAAGCTACTTTTAGTTCTATGGGAGGATGATATTTAAACCACTTCACCTTAGGGAGATCAACAGAAGTAGCAAACGATTCACAGAAAGAAGCTACTATCTCAGAGTCAAGTCCATATTTAGCGCTAATCTTATGGAAAATATCGGTGTCCATAAAAGATTTAACACAATCAAACTTAGGTGTCATACCTAACTCCTTACCTTCGTCGAGGTCCCAATCTTCAGAGTTGCGTTTAATTCTATCCAATAAATTCCATCTTAATTCAATAGTCTTCATCATAAAAGAGCCAGCACAAGAAGTATCGAGCATGGTTTGATTATTATGAGAAAGCCAAGCATAAAAACTTTGCATAATTATTTCTCTCGGGAGCTCATGATTGGGGCATGAATATAACATTGATTTAAGCCTCCCCCAAGCTTGAGCAATACTTTCTCCTTCGCGAGGCCCGAAATTATATATATAATTGTGATCACGATGAACAAGATGCATAGGGTAATACTTTTGATGAAATTCCAATTTCAATCTTTTATAGTTCCATGATCTCATATCATCACATAGCCTATACCATATCAATGCGTCTCCCTTCAAAGATAAAGGGAAGACCTTCTTCTTAGCAACATCATCGGGTATACCTGCAAGCTTAAATAATCCACAAACTTCATCCACATATATTAAGTGCTCATCAGGATGCTTTGTTCCATCTCTTGTAAAAGGATTAGCTAGCAGTTTTTCCATCATACCCGAAGGAAATTCAAAAGGAGTTTCATTTTCAATAGGTTCAGTAGGTTGAGGAGAAACTCTTTTCTCTACTGGACGGGGTGAAGATACCCCGAACAAGCCCCTCAGAGAATTACTTTCCATAGTAACAAGTGACAGTAAATTTCAGCACACTATATAAATATTTCCATACCAAAGGCGCTACACTCCCCGGCAACGGCGCCAGAAAAGAGTCTTGATGACCCACAAGTATAGGGGATCTATCGTAGTCCTTTCGATAAGTAAGAGTGTCGAACCCAATGAGGAGCAGAAGGAAATGATAAGCGGTTTTCAGCAAGGTATTCTCTGCAAGTACTGAAATAAGTGGTAACAGATAGTTTTTTGATAAGATAAATTGTAACGAGCAACAAGTAACAAAAGTAAATAAAGTGCAGCAAGATGGCCCAATCATTTTTATAGCAAAGGACAAGCCGGAACAAACTCTTATAATAGGAAAAGCGCTCCCGAGGACACATGGGAATATCGCCAAGCTAGTTTTCATCACGTTCATATGATTCGCGTTCGATACTTTGATAATTTGATATGTGGGTGGACCGGTGCTTGGGTGCTGTTCTTACTTGAACAAGCATCCCACTTATGATTAACCTATATTGCAAGCATCTGCAACTACAACAAAAGTATTAAGGTAAACCTAACCATAGCATGAAACATGTGGATCCAAATCAGCCCCTTACGAAGCAACGCATAAACTAGGGTTTAAGCTTCTGTCACTCTAGCAACCCATCATCTACTTATTACTTCCCAATGCCTTCCTCTAGGCCCAAATAATGGCGAAGTGTTATGTAGTCGACGTTCACATAACACCACTAGAGGCTAGACAACATACATCTTATCAAAATATCAAACGAATACCAAATTCACATGACTACTAATAGCAAAACTTCTCCCTTGTCCTCAGGAACAAACGTAATTACTCACAAAGCATATCCATGTTCATAATCAGAGGGGTAATAATATGCATATAGGATCTGAACATATGATCTTCCACCAAATAAACCAACTAGCATCAACTACAAGGAGTAATCAACACTACTAGCAACCTACTAGCACCAATCCCGGACTTTGAGACAAGAATTGGATACAAGAGATGAACTAGGGTTTGGAGATGAGATGGTGCTGGTGAAGATGTTGATGGAGATTGCCCTCTCCCGATGAAGGAGCGTTGGTGATGACGATGGTGATGATTTCCCCCTCCCGGAGGGAAGTATCCCCGGCAGAACAGCTCTGCCGGAGCTCTAGATTGGTTCCGCCAAGGTTCCGCCTCGTGGCGGCGGAGTCTCGTCCCGAAAAGTTCCTTCTGATTTTTTCTCATCAAAAGACTTCATATAGGAGAAGATGGATGTCGGAGAGCCACCAGGGGGCCCACGAGGTAGGGGGGCGCCCCCCACCCTCGTGAGCAGGGTGTGGGTCCCCTGGCCTTCATCTTTGGCGAGGATTTTTATTTATTTATTTTAAGATGTTTCGTGGAGTTTCAGGACTTTTGGAGTTGCGCAGAATAGGTCTCTAATATTTGCTCCTTTTCCAGCCCAGAATTCCAGCTACCGGCATTCTCCCTCCTTATGTAAACCTTGTGAAATAAGATAGAATAGCCATAAGTATTGTGACATAAAGTGAAATAACAATCCATAATGCAATAAATATCGATATAAAAGCATGATGCAAAATGGACGTATCAGTTCTCAGCTCCTTTTCTATCAACAATATGCAAATCAAATTCTTGTAGCAAGAGAACTCTAATAAGTCTAGCTTTAGCATCTTTCTTTTCCATAAGATATTTAATAGCAGCATGATCAATGTGGATAGTTACTTTAGAATCAACAATATAAGGTCTAAACTTATCACAAGCAAATACAACTACTAAGAATTCTTTTTCAGTAGTAGCATAGTTTCTTTGAGCATTGTCAAGGGTTTTACTAGCATATTGAATAACATTTAGTTTCTTATCAACTCTTTGTCCTAGAACAGCACCTACAGCATAATCACTAGCATCACACATAATTTCAAAGGGTAAATTCCAATCAGGTGGCTGAACAATAGGTGCAGAGATCAATGCTTTCTTAAGTATTTCAAATGCTTCTACACAATCATCATCAAATACAAATGGTATATCTTTTTGTAATAAATTAGTCAGAGGCCGAGAAATATTTGAGAAGTCCTTAATGAACCTCCTATAAAAACCGGCATGACCAAGGAAACTTCTTATACCTTTGATGTCCTTGGGACATGGCATCTTTTCAATAGCATCAACCTTGGCTTTATCAACTTCAATACCTCTTTCAGAAACTTTATGCCCCAAGAAAATACCTTCATTAACCATAAAGTGGCACTTTTCCCAATTCAAGACAAGATAAGTTTCTTCACATCTCTGCAAAACTCGATCAAGGTTGCTCAAGCAATCATCAAAAGAAGATCCATAGACGGAAAAGTCGTCCATGAAAACCTCACAAATCTTTTCACAAAAGTCAGAGAATATAGCCATCATGCATCTTTGAAAGGTAGTAGGTGCATTACATAAACCAAAAGGCATACGTCTATAAGCAAAAGTACCAAAAGGGCATGTAAAAGTAGTATTTGATTGATCTTTAGCTGACACAGGTATTTGAGAGAGACCAGAATAACCATCTAGAAAGCAAAAATGTGTATGTTTGGATAATCTTTCTAGCATTTGATCGATAAAATGTAAGGGGTAATGATCTTTTTTAGTAGCCTTATTTAATTTGCAGAGATCAATTACCATCCTATAACCTGTAATAATTCTTTGAGGAATCAATTCATCTTTATCATTAGGAACAACAGTAATACCTCCCTTCTTAGGGACACAATGAACAGGGCTTACCCACTGACTATCAGCAACGGGATAAATTATACCTGCCTCAAGGAGCTTTAGTATCTCCTTTCTTACCACTTCTTTCATTTTAGGATTCAACCGGCGTTGATGATCACAAACTGGTTTAGCATCTTCTTCCAAATTAATTTTATGTTGACATAGAGTGGGACTAATGCCCTTAAGATCATCAAGAGTATACCCAATAGCAGCATGGTGCTTCTTCAGAGTTTTCAATAATCTCTCTTCTTCATGTTCTGAAAGGTTAGCACTAATAATAATAGGATATATATTTTTCTCATCAAGATAAGCATATTTAAGAGTATCAGGTAACTGTTTAAGCTCAAACATGGGATCACACTTGGGTGGAGGAGGATCCCCTAGGATTTCAACAAGTAAATTATTTTTCGGGATAGGTTCATGTTTAAAGAATACTTCATCTAATTCCCTTCTTTCATTCATAAACATATCATTTTCATGGTCTAGCAAGTATTGTTCTAAAGGATCACTAGGAGGTACGGCAATAGAAGCAAGACCAATAATTTCATCCTTACTAGGTAATTCTTCTTCACGGTGTTGTCTACTAAATTTAGAAAAAATAAATTCATGAGTCATATCATCTAAACCGATAGTAACAACATCTCTTTTGCAACCTATGGTAGCATTAATAGTATTTAAGAAGGGTCTACCAAATATAATGGGACAAAAGCTATCTTGTGGGGAACCAAGAACAGGAAAATCAGCAGGATATTTAGTTTTCCCACACAAGACTTCAACATCTCTAACAATTCCCATTGGTGAAATAGTATCTCTATTGGCAAGTTTAATTGTGACATCAATATCTTCCATCTCAGCAGGTGCAATATCATGCATAACTTCTTTGTATAAGGAATAAGGTATTGCACTAGCACTAGCAACCATATCACATAAGCCATGATAACAATGATCTCCTATTTTAACAGAAATAAGCATGCCTACCACAGGTCTAGGTTTATCTTTATCACGGGGTTTAGCAATTCTAGCAGTTTCATTACAGAAATAAATAACATGCCCATCTATATTATCAGACAAGAGATCTTTAACAATAGAAATATTAGGTTCAACTTTAACTTTCTCAGGAGGTGTATATGTTTTAATATTGCTTTTACGAACCACAGTTGAAGCTTTAGCACAATCCTTTATCCTAACAGGGAAAGGTGGTTTCTCAACATAAGAAGTAGGAACAATAGGATCATTATAAGTAACAGTCTTTTCTTCAACTTCAATAGGTGCAGCTACTTTTACTTCTATGGGAGGATGATATTTAAACCACTTCTCCTTGGGGAGATCAACATAAGCAGCAAAAGATTCACAGAAAGAAGCTACTATCTCAGAGTCAAGTCCATATTTAGTGCTAAATTTACGAAAAATATCGGTATCCATAAAAGATTTAATACAATCAAAACTAGGTGTCATATCTGACGCCTTACCATTGTTGAGGTCCCAATCTTCAGAGTTCCGTTTAATTCTTTCCAATAAATCCCATT